>NW_027069686.1:439169-537698 GCF_002906115.3 Quercus suber | reverse complement strand
AAGAGAGAAAAATGCCAGAGTAAGAGCAGTTAGAGAAGAAGATGTATGAAAAGACGCGCCAGTTATCAAGAATTAAATTTCAAAGAGAAGGAGTAAGCGGCAGTTATTAATGAGTGTTATGGGAAACGTAAAAGTAGGTGGTGGGTGTTTTATCTCAACCCAACTGCCACGTACCACGAGAAAAGGAAGAGTCACAAAAAGGAGGGAAGAAGCAAAAAGGTCAGGACACCAAAGAAATGGAAGACCAGGATCCCGTAGAAGAATCAGAACAAAAGAAGATCTTACAAAAAAAAAAAAAAAACTCACGCATGGGCTGCAGGCAACCCATGAGCTCGGGGGGCTAAATGTTGAGGTACAAAAAAAAATATATAATTAATATAGCCACAAATAGGCCCAAAAAGAAAAGAGATGAAAAAAGACCTTAGACCCATTTCACACAAAAAAAGAGAAGAAAAAAAAAGAGGAGCCCAGAAGACTTGGAGGTCCACGAAGAAAAGGGCCCAAGAAACAGATAAAGCAAACAGCAAGCCAAAGCAAGCCCAGAAGGAAGACTTGGGTCGGGACGCCCAGAAGCAATACCAGAGCCAGAGGATCCCCGGACGCGTGAGGAGAAATTAAAGCAGATTTGATAAGAAAGAAAAGACAAAAAGGCACGCTGGGAGACTCTCATTTGAAAAAAAGACAGAAGATAAAGATGCAGGGGATTTGGTCCCAACCATTTGAAGAAATAAGACAAAGAAAGTACAACTGAGAAGAACTGGGAAGGCTGGAGCAAGAAAAGCCAAAGCCCCTCAAGTCAACCAACGGGAAATCTGGAAATGGGAAGCAAGCTGGGAAACTTTCATCCGGTCGCAGCAAAAAGAGAAGAACTATGAAAAAAAAAAGAAACGACATGTCCCTGGAACAACCAGGCGCTGAACCAACTCCAAAGGGAAAAAAAGAAAATTGGTAGTACCCCCAGGAGCCCGCCACTGTGCTATAAAAAGGGGGGAGGAGAGGCATAGATCATGGATTAGGACACTGAGAGCTATTTTTCTAAAAGTCTCAAAAGATATAAGAGATACTCTGTTAAACCAAAGGGAAAACAGAGGAATTTGTTCCCAGGATCCCCGAAACAGCCACTACATTACACGCTCGGATTCAACGGATTCAAACTTTGCAAGTCTTTGAAGCCTGAATGGCTATCAAAGTCTGTATTTTTTGAACTCACTTGAACCTTGCACCATGTTTTTTTTAGTGAGCTTTGTAATCACAGTTTTAAAAGAAAAAAACTAATGAAACATACCTCATCAATCGGAGGATCCCTAACATGTTCTTCGCATTTTATTCCATTTATTATGCATTTCCTTTACTGTTAAATGTTATTCAATACAAATACTTTTTTTTTAGTTGTTTGTAATTGTAGGAAGCTTGTTCTGTGCACAAATCTATTCTTAAATCAGCTCTTTAGCTGCGGAGAATTGATCCCAGTCCACCAAGAACCTCTCACACGGCCCAGGATCCTTGGGCCATAGTGCTAAAAAAAAAGGCACTCTCACACACTTTTACCAATTGCATTATTTTTTTGGGTCTATAATTTTCAGTATTTAAATACTAAAAACTATTGTTCAAACGTCCTAACCAAATAGGCCTTAAAAAATTTGTGTGGTTGAGAGGAGTGGGGTAGGTGGTAATCTGCGGGCTTCTAAAAATCTGACTTCTATTTTATTTTTATTTTTTTCAAGTGGGCTGGGGCTTTACATTATATCTTTTGCGACTTCTTTCGGCCTAAGTAGTCATCCTATGTGCTAATATCTTTGGAAAATGGACAAAGATGTAGTTTCAGCTAACCTTTTCTTAATTATACCTCTATTCATGCCCCTTATCTTTGCTAGTGCAGAACTTCTCGATATCTTTTGTCCCAATGATTCCGGAAGTTACACTCTCTACAGCCCATTTGAAAACAACCTCAAGCAACTTCTTGAGTCATTGCCTTCCAATACTTCAGTAACAGGTTTCTACCACACCTGTATTGGGGATAATCCATATACTGTCTATGGCCAAGCACTTTGTAGGGGATGTCAATTCCACAGTTTGTCAGACTTGCATATGGAATGCAAGCCAGGAAATCTTAACACAGTGTAAAAGTGAAGATGCAATGATATGGTTTGAACTGTGTCAAGTTCGCTACTCCTATCAGATGTTCTTCTCCTTGATGGATTATACTGTAAAGTATCTGAATAATCTGGGGCAGAATTCATCAGATCCTGTTCTGGCTGTTCATTATAATGAAGTCCTAGCGTATTTATTCAATAACATCTCAACTGAGGCTTCCAATGATCCTTCTAAACGAATGTTTATTACTGGGGAAATTAAACTTTCAACGGAAACAATTTATGGTCTTGTTCAATGTACCAGGGACATATCTGAAGATGACTGTAATAGTTGTTTGCTGTCTGCCTTAAGAGATTTTGAGACATGATGCTTTTCTCTTCGAGGTGGAACTTTGCTTAGTAGACATTGTAACTTGAGGTTTGAGGCGTACCAATTCTACAGCGCCTCAAGTTTGATATTGACCTATCCAAGTTCCGAAGGTAAAGAAATACAATCTTGATTATTGCAATGCATTAATGCTGCCACCCACTTTAGAAAAGAGAAACTTTAATATCCTCTTGTCAATTTAAAATTAACTAAGTTGGTAATAATTGTAATGTTGAAAAATTATTGTCATAGGTTATTATTCCCTTAAAAGGAGGAATCGGATGGTGGTAGTGATCACCTGTGTGCCACTGTTAGTTCTAGCAGTTCTCGGTGGGTCTTGTGCTGTTTATCATAGGCGGAAGAAGAGAACACAAACAGGTGAGTGTTATCTAAATGAATGATCATCATAAATGTATTTCAGAATAACCAAAACGCCAAAACGCGCTATTACATGAGTTAGCAGGCCCCACTGGAGTTGAGATTACAGAAGATGGTGAATTGGTACAGGGTTCTGAAGATGTCCATTTCATGAATCTGTCCACTATAAGCGCTGCTACAGGTGACTTTACAGATTCGAATAAGCTGGGACAAGGTGGGTTTGGCCCTGTCTACAAGGTAAGACTTCTATATTTCCATGGGTCAAAACTAAGGACGCGGTTGAGAATCTTTAGATTAGATTCCCCTTTGTTTCAAAAAGAAAAAAAAAAAAACAAAAAAAAAAGATTAGATTCCCCTTTTACTGTTTTTCCTATTTCACCTACTTTTGTTGTAAGCAAGCTTAATTATATATATTCAATTTGCTCAATTGCTTATGGAAAAGGGCTATTACTTACTACGTTAGATTATCTGTATTGGATGTTTAATTTATGTTAGCAGCTTCCTTTGAAACAAAAACCCACTAAGAGCATCTTCAAAAGCCTTTTTAAAATTTTGCCTAATTTTTGCCTGTTTGAAGAATTATTTAACTTTTACCTATCCACTTTTTTAAATAAACTTTTCCATAGACTTTATATTATTTTCTCTATCTCATATAAATATTATTTCTTCATTCTTTTTTTATTCTTTTTTTTATCATCATATATTCTTTTTTTAACAACTATATTTTTCAATGAGAAGTGTTATGTTCACAATGTTTTACGCAATACTTTCACATCAAAATCTTATATAGAAAGTTGTTACTAGTTCTAATTTAAACCCACTGTTGAAATTATTTTTTTCTCACCAATATTAGCTAATTACTTAAAATTTATTGTAAAAATATTGTGAGAGTATTTCTAAATGTTCATTTCTTATTCTTTTCCTTTCTTTCAGCCATACGTTTCCTTTTCTTTTTCTTTTTCTTTTTTTCTCTTGGTTTTTTCTCCACCACACTCGTATCCCATTATTTCCATCTATCCTTCTTTTTCTTTTTCTGGTTCTTTCCGGATCAGTTGTGTGGTAGCCTCCAGAACAACAACATATCTTCACTTCTCCCTCTCTGTTTCTTTCTCTTTCTCTTACACACACACACACATGCACACACACAAATTTCTCTCCCTCTATCTCACACAAACAAATTCTCTCTCATACACACATAGATCACCGGCAGAGAAGTGGAGATCGGCGTTCTACATAGATTGGCGTTTTACATGGTTTTTTTTTTTTGGTTTGATTAGTTTTATTTTATTGCTCATATTTCATTAGGCTTATGAGAAATATTGTTTTTGTGTTTCAAATCTTTCGATTGGGTTTTGTGTTTTTGGTTTGATTGTGGTATGTTACCGTTCAGATAGAGAAGCACGAGAGAGGGAAGAACGAAAGAGAAAAGGAATGAGAGAGAAATAATTTTTTTTTATTCAACCGGGAAATATTTTAAGAGAGGATATTGTTTAGAGGAGCTACAGTGATTGCTACAGCGCTCTTCATTCTTGGAGAGCTACTGTAGCAAATCTATAAAAAAAAAAAAATGGAGATGCCGAGTCTGTTGGAGGAGTGATTTTGTGTGAATAGTAGCTTTTGCTCTCCAAAATTTAGATAAAGCTAGCCTGTTGGAGATGCTCTAAGAGCATCTCCAATGGTATATGTAAAGGTAAAATATTTTCTATTATAGATAATGCGATCAAAAAAAGTCACTCCAATGGATTCTCTAAACTCTAAATATTTTTTGGCTCATAAATAGTAGCCAATCAAATCTGATGGGCTATTGTTTATTCTTCAAATATTTTTTTTTATTATAATAATCAGGTGTTGAATAAAAAAATATTGAAAGATGTGTAGTTGTTAAGAAAAGAATAAATAATGAATGAAGAAATAATATTTAAATAAGATAGAGAATGTGATAGAGAATTTGTTAGAAAGTGTATTTGAAAAAGTTGGTAGATAATGGTAAAAGTTACTGTTCATTTTCTAAACAGTACAAAAATTTAATGAATTTGCTGGAGATGCTATAAGAGCAGCCTATCACAGTGCCTTTACACCATAAGGCCATAGGCACGTGGGTTTGGATTAGTTTTTGTTGAATATGTTATTTATATATTTATGTGTTAAAAGTTGGAAAAAATGTAGTTATACCTTGAAAAGTTGTTGGAATGTAAGCAAATTATCTAATATAGACTTAGGTTTAGTTACTGTATGACCTTAGGACATACATTAATCATTCATTTTAGAAAACTTTTTATGAGATATTTAAAAAACTGTCAAAAAAGTTAATCAATTTTTCATAAAAAAAATTTCCTAAAATGATTTACTAACATATACTCTAATAGCACACGTTAGTAAAACTTACATAAAAAAGTTAATCCAAAATGCATGTGTTTTGTATGTCACTAAGCTAGATTTTATGGGTAAGTATGGATATTCTTATCAGGGTGTCTTGCCAGATGGTAAGGAAATAGCAGTTAAAAGAATGTCAAGGATGTCAAGGCAAGGGTTAGAGGAATTGAAAAATGAGGTCATACTTATTGCAAAACTTCAACATAGAAACCTTGTGAGGCTCTTGGGATATGGCATAGACAGAGACGAAAAGCTGCTTGTGTATGAATTCATGCCTAACAAAAGCCTTGATTTCTTTATCTTTGGTTTGTTCCTTCCACCCTCCTGCTTATTAGCTTTGTTATATTCAATTCGCTTAAAGACATCATACAAATTGCCTTCAAACATGATGCCATGAGTTAACTTTATTCTAATGTTCAATTTCAGATTTAGAAAGACGCACTCAACTTGATTGGAAAAAAAATCTAAAAAAAAAAAAAAATGGAGATGCCGAGTCTGTTGGAGGAGTGATTTTGTGTGAACAGTAGCTTTTGCTCTCCAAAATTTAGATAAAGCTAGCCTGTTGGAGATGCTCTAAGAGCATCTCCAATGGTATATGTAAAGGTAAAATATTTTCTATTATAGATAATGCGACCAAAAAAAGCCACTCCAATGGATTCTCTAAACTCTAAATATTTTTTGGCTCATAAACAGTAGCCAATCAAATCTGATGGGCTATTGTTTATTCTTCAAATATTTTTTTTATTATAATAATCAGGTGTTGAATAAAAAAAATTGGAAGATGTGTAGTTGTTAAGAAAAGAATAAATAATGAATGAAGAAATAATATTTAAATAAGATAGAGAATGTGATAGAGAATTTGTTAAAAAGTGTATTTGAAAAAGTTGGTAGATAAAGGTAAAAGTTGCTATTCATTTTCTAAACAGTACAAAAATTTAATAAATTTGCTGGAGATGCTATAAGAGCAGCCTGTCACAGTGCCTTTACACCATAAGGCCATAGGCACGTGGGTTTGGATTAGTTTTTGTTGAATATGTTATTTATATATTTATGTGTTAAAAGTTGGGAAAAATGTAGTTATACCTTGAAAAGTTGTTGGAATGTAAGCAAATTATCTAAGATAGACTTAGGTTTAGTTACTGTATGACCTTAGGACATACATTAACCATTCATTTTAGAAAACTTTTTATGAGATATTTAAAAAACTGTCAAAAAAGTTAATCAATTTTTCATAAAAAAAAATTTCCTAAAATGATTTACTAACATATACTCTAATAGCACACGTTAGTAAAACTTACATAAAAAAGTTAATCCAAAATGCATGTGTTTTGTATGTCACTAAGCTAGATTTTATGGGTAAGTATGGATATTCTTATCAGGGTGTCTTGCCAGATGGTAAGGAAATTGCAGTTAAAAGAATGTCAAGGATGTCAAGGCAAGGGTTAGAGGAATTGAAAAATGAGGTCATACTTATTGCAAAACTTCAACATAGAAACCTTGTGAGGCTCTTGGGATATAGCATAGACGGAGATGAAAAGCTGCTTGTGTATGAATTCATGCCTAACAAAAGCCTTGATTTCTTTATCTTTGGTTTGTTCCTTCCACCCTCTTGCTTATTAGCTTTGTTATATTCAATTCGCTTAAAGACATCATACAAATTGCCTTCAAACATGATGCCATCAGTTAACTTTCTTCTAATGTTCAATTTCAGATTCAGAAAGACGCACTCAACTTGATTGGAAAACATGCTACAACATTATTGGTGGTATTTCTAGAGGACTTCTTTATCTTCATGAGGACTCTAGACTAAAAATCATTCACAGGGATCTAAAACCCAGCAATATATTGTTGGACCATGAAATGGTTGCCAAAATATCAGATTTTGGAATGGCAAGAATCTTTGGTGAAAACCAAAACACTGCTAATACTACGAGAGTTGCAGGAACATAGTGAGTCTCCTTTTATTTTTGTTTTGTCAAATTTTCCCAAACATTTTCTTATTTCAATTGGAAGTAGATGTTGTAATGCTATGCTCAATACAGTGGATACATGGCACCTGAGTATGCAATGGAAGGCATATTTTCTATGAAGTCCGATGTTTTTAGCTTTGGCGTGATCTTGCTTGAGATTATAAGTGGGAAGAAAAATAATGGCTTCTTTCTCACAGAACATTCTCAGACACTCCTTGGATATGTATGTTTCTTTTGTTAACTATGTTCTTGGGAAATAATGAATTAATCATTTAAAAAAGAGTGAAAAATAGGATTTCAGCACTTGTTATAATACTATGGTGAATTTCACTTGTCCCAAATTAAATATGAAGTTCTGAAAATGGTATATTTAATTTTTTAACCCCAATATTCTAACACAATGTACACTTTTTGTAAAGTAAAATATTTTTGTCTATAATTCAATGGTTTGTATGCATAAATTCATTGTGGTTGTTAATTTTCTTGATAATTGCACAGAATTTGGTATTATTTGTTTTAGGAAATATGTAAAATCATTATTTGATAAAGTATTAAATACATATTAAACAAAGTTTGACTACAAAATTGGTTATGGCTACAACCGACAATAGGAAGATGATATGCAAAATAGTACAATATATAATCACTTAAAATGACCATATATAATCATTTAAGTTAAGTTTGATCTGGTAAGTCATGTGCAAAGCACATGACAAAGGCATATGTCATCTTCCTATCGTTACCAAACTTTGTTTATACTCATTAACCTATACTCTTGAGGCTCTAATAAACAAAACCTTTTGTTATGTAATGTTCATGGACAGGCATGGAGGCTCTGGAAGGAAGGGAAAGGATTGGAATTTATAGATCCTTTGTTGATGGAGTCTGCCCAGACAATAGAAGTACTAAAATGCATGCATATAGGGCTTTTGTGTGTGCAAGAGGATCCAGCGGACAGACCCACAATGACGTCTGTGGCAGTTCTTTTAGGAAACGAATCAGTACCTCTTCCTGAGCCAAAACATCCCGCATTAGCTATATCTAGATTAATTCAGATTGATCAGCTTTCAGCAGCAAATCCTTCTGTAAATGAGCTTACTTTATCCAATGTTTCTCCACGATGATAACTGTCACGATTGCCTCTTCAGGGTTTCAGGCTTCAGCATGACTTTTATCATCAGAATTAAGTTGTAAGGGGAAAAAGAATTAGAAGTTGTGTACCAATTATATCTGGTCTCAAAATATTTTCATGTGTTCCAATTGGTGAAAGAGTTGCATTATTTATTAGGTGGGCACAAGAGTTGTAATGTTTTGATTTGGTGATATTTCAATATGGGAGTGATCTTCATCCGGAATTTGACAGGTTAATTAAGCAGGAAAACTTAGTAGGTTGTCTTTTGTATTCTCAACATAAAATGGGCTTGGCTCCCCAGTGCAAGTGTGTGATGTGAAAGTGAAGCAAATATTCATGATTTAAAAAAAAAAAAAAAAATGAAAGGTTGAAGAAAATAATTGCATGTCTTTAATGTGAGTAACTAGATAACCTATAACCTTATGCATATGCACACATTAGATACATTTACAAATAAGTATAACTAAAATTTTACCAAGTTTATATATAATATTTGTATATTTGAAAATATAAAATATCTACTTGTAAAATAAATATAAGTTTATTTGAAACAAATGAAAAAGAAACTTCATTTAAATTGTAATTTTTAAAAATTCTCAATTTTAGTATGTCCAATAATTATCTATACTATTATTTAAGGGGCTTCGCCTATTTGGATTCCTCATTTTTTTATGCCTAAAATACTCTCATCATACCCACTTGCAAGTTTTCAACTAATGGGGATAAATATGTAAATTAAAACTCTTACATTTTAAGACTCACAAACTCACGTACGCTTTACAGTTTCTATTTCACATTCTATCTCTCATTTTTCTTTAGATTGAAGATATTTAGTTTAGCTCTACACCCTCCTTTCTTTTTCTTTAGATTAAAGACATTTATTGTCGAAGGCTCCAACAAATTTTTAGGTTCTATTTTTTGCAAGTTCCTCTTTATTTTGTTTTCTTTTGTTTATGATTGACTTTCTTTGAGTTCTACTTTATTTATTTATTTATTTATTTATTTATTATTATTTTTTATGTGTATCATATTAACTCTCTTTTTGTTTTTTTTTTTTTTTAAAAAATGTAATTTTGAAATGAATAGTTCCTTCATATGCTCTACCACTATACTTCTTAATGAATTATCATTTCATGTTGTAAGTATTGTGATATTAAGATAAGGCTGTTTTATGCTACAAAAGAAGCATTCAAAATCATTCGTGAACGGTTAAATAGTATGGCTTCCCATACCTCCTTTAGTAGCATTTGTTTACATTTTATTTAAACATTTTGAATTGAAATAAAAATAGTTACCACAATACTCCCTGATTAATGATCAAAATATAAATGATCAATTACTATTTCCTTCTCCTTCCTCACTTTTTTTCTCCTTCTTCGTATTTTTTTCTTTTTAAGAAAGTTTTTTTTTTTTTTTTTTTTTTTTTTTTTTTTTTTTTTTTTATGTATCATGTTAACTCCTTTTTTTTTTTTTTTTTTCTTTTTTAAAAATGTAATTTTGAAATGTTAACTCCTTTTTTTTACTTTTTTTTTTTAAATGTAATTTTAAAATGTTAACTCCTTTTTTTTTTTTTTTAAATGTAATTTTGACAAGTTGACTCCCTTTTTTTTCTTTTTTTTCTTTTAGATCTCCATTAGTTATTTATTTAAATAGTTGATGATGTGGTGATAAGATTTTAAAGAGTCCATAATAGAGTTAAATTCTAAAAAAATCTTTAACTTTATTTTGAACAATTTTAATAGGATTTTCAGGAAAAATGATCTCATCAAAATCTAAATCAAACACAAACTCTAACCAACTTATACTATTATCTTTAATAACACGCATGCTAACTTTGGTTTGTTGATTAAATTTCTTTTATTATTTAGGTATGTAGCAACCTTGAGTTCTACTTTATTTATTATATATATATATGTATGTATGTATCACGTTACTCCCTTTCTTTTTTTTTTTTTTTTTTTTTTAATGTAATTTTGAAATGTTAACTCTTTTTTTTTTTCCTTTTTTAAATGTAATTTTGACACATTAACTCCCTTTTTTTTTTTTTTTTCTTTTTAGATCTCCATTAGTTATTTATTTAAATAGTTGATGATGTGGTGATATGATTTTAAAGAGTCTATGATAGAGTTAAATTCTAAAAAAATCTTTATCTTTATTCTGAACAATTTTAATAGGATTTTTAGGAAAAATGATCTCATCAAAATTTAAATCAAACACAAACTCTAACAAACTTATGCTATTATCTTTAATAACACGCACGCTAACTTTGGTTTGTTAATTATTATTATTTTTTTAAATACTTGGTTTAACCCTAATTCTTTTATCTCTCTCAGGTTCACATATGCACAAATTTTTTGAATTGCATTGAGGAGTTATTGGAATGGAATATTAGATAAGTTCGGGTGAGAGACTTTACAAGAATTATTATATGTATTAAACCTCACATTAAGTGGTTGTTATCTAAGAAATTTTTGTAAAAAAATTTCTTTTGTAATAGAAACTATATTTATCATTTGTATAATTCCATGTCAAATTCAATTTAAATTTTTTTCCATAAGTATTAATTTACTACTTCATAAAAATGTTGCGTACCTTTTTCTCAGTTTTAAAGGTTGTTGATGTTGTTGATATATTTGAAATTTAAACTATTTTTAACTTTAGTTATGAATGTGTAGTAAGTGGCAAACTATTAAGACTAAAAAACTAAATTTTGGATTAAACAAAAATTGATAAATGTTATTAAACTTTTTTAAAAAGAACAACACCAAAAGAAATGTGTATCTCCTACCATAAAATTTTAAATTTAAGCTTTTATTAACTTATGTTATGGATGTGTAGTAAATGGCTAAATTTTGGGATTAAAAAACTAAATTTTAGGATTAGACAAAAAATGATAACTGCCATACATAAAAGTTGAAAAAAGAACAACATCAACAACACCAAAAGGAAAAAAAAAAAAAAAAATTTAAAACAAAACAAACAAACAAACATGGATGTGTAGTTACTAATTTTAGGATCTTTCTAGGAGCATTTCCTTTAACAAAAAACATATGAATTTACTTATGTACCTTATAAAAATGCAATATAAGTATTGATAATCATAGTTTGTCATTTTAAACTCATTGGATACTCAGCTATTGTAAAATTAATAGAAGCATCCAAATCCAATCAAAAATGCAAGCATGTATTAGGTGGTTGGGTAGTTTTTAAACGTGGGATAGAAAGTGGGATTATTTATTTATTTTTTAAATAGTACATGGATAGAACATGGGATTTTTTTAAAGTGTAGCTTTTCTTTTTCTTTTTTGTTAAACTTTTAAATAAGGATAAGATCACACCAATTCCCACTTAATCTTTTAAATTTCCCTACAATTTAGCCTTTTATTTTCTTTCAAAATTAGATATGTTAGTGCCTAAATATAAGGATATGGATGGAGTAGTTATAGTAGTGGTTTTATAGTAGGAGTTTTTTTTTTTCTTTTTTTCTTTTTTTTCCAAAATATGGAAGAGACTAAAAAAAAAAAAAAGAGAGAAGAAGAGAGGAAAACATGAATTTGGGTTAAAAAAGGGTGGCCTGGTAGTTTTAAATGTGGGATAGAAAGTGAGATTTTTTTAAATAGTACATGGATAGAACATGGTTTTTTTTTTTTTTAATGTGTAGTTTTTTTTTTATTTATAAACTTTTAAATAAGGATAGGATCACACCAATTCCCACTTTAATCTTTTAAATTCCCTAAAATTTAGCTTTTATTTTCTTTCAAAATCAGATATGTTAGTGCCTAAATATAAGGATATGGATGGAGCAATTATAGTAGTGGTTTTATAGTATAAGTCTCTCTCTCTCTCTCTCTCTCTCCTCTCTCTTCTCTCTCTCTCTCTCTCTCTCTCTCTCTCTCTTCCAAATATGGAAGAGATTTAAAAGAAAAAAAGAATAAGAGGATAACGTGAATTTGAACTTAAACGTGAATTTGAATGTTGTTCCTACTGCTATGAACCTAAACTACATTTAGTCTACTTTCGTTCAATAAAATATTTAAAAGAATAGCATTGATGAATTAAAATAAAAGTTCATTATTATTCCTATTGGGTTTTTGTTAAACCACCTTTAATAATACTTTACAGTATTTTTTTTTTCTTCTCACAAACAATCATGAAGTTTTTATACAATTTTTTTTTTCTAGATACTTCTAATCATTAATTCCCAATTGTATTAGCCTTTTGTTAAGGTTAAAGCACCATTTAATACTTTATTACAAAAAAAAAAAAAAAACTCAAAATACAATTGTGGTTTTATACAATTAACATGTATCTCTTGCCATAAAATTTTTAATTTAAGCTTTTATTTACTTATGTTATGGATGTGTAGTAAATGGCTAAATTTTAGGATTAAAAAAGCTACATTTTAGGATTAGACAAAAAATGACAACTGTCATACATAAAATTTGAAAAAAGAACAACATCAACAACACCAAAAAGAAAAACACAAAAAAAAAAAAAAAAAAAAAAAAGAAGGATGGGTAGTTACTAAATTTTAGGATCTTTTTAGGAGCATTTCCTTTAACAAAAATCTTATTAATTTACCATTCCATAGAAAATATTACGTATCTTATAAAATACAATATAAGTATTGATAACTAGCCTCTGAGCATGCGCTAGCGCGTACTCAAAGGCTCTTCTTTTTTTGGATAAGAGTTAATTTAGAGTATTTATTATAATTTGAGATTACTACATTTTCAGTCATAAAAAGTCTAGGGGTGTGATGAAAAATTATTTCTCCCACATGATATTCATACACCCTAGGCTTTTTTTTGTGATTGGAAAATGTATAATCCAAATTATAATAAATGCTCTAAATTAACTCTTACCCAAAAAATAGAAGAGCCTCTGAACACGCGCGTGAGCGCGTTCTCAGAGGTTAGTTTGTATAATAAATATTAATAATATTTATATAATAATAAATATACTATAAGTAAAACACTATATGACAAACCAAAAAAAAAAAAAACTAGATTCTTACTGTGTGGTTGTATAAAAAAGAATACACTAAACATATTTTAAAATGTAAATTACGTTTTTTATGACCAAAAAAGTAAATTTATTAAACATTTAAACTTAACAAATTGTGCCAATATTGACAAACAGTTTATATATTTTTAACTTATCTTTAATTAATATTACTAAAGACTCACCTCCCAATATTTTTATCATAGACACTCAAGATTCAAATTCTCCAAACCTTAACCATCAATGTATCAAAAAAAAATCCTTTAAACACTAGTCAAATATAAACAATATCATGGCAATCCTTTAAAAACTAGACACCACGTTGTTTCAAGTGTTGAAGTAATCTCTTTAAATGATACGGCATTGTTTCAAGTTATTATCTCACCGTTGTGACTCAGTTTTAAGTGACATGAATTTTATTGTTACTGATTACTTGTAACTAATTCTGTTCAGATTTTCCCATTTAAAAAAAAAATAAAAATAAAAAAGGGTTCAGGTTTTCTGTTATTTCTGTTTTGGGTACAGTGCAATGTTCACACGGATTTTATATATCTTTTACTCTGTTTTAGTAATAACACACAAGGCATTTTCCATATATTCCAATTTCTCTAAACTTTCATTTCCTCTCTTCACTGTTAATATCTTTCATAATTTCCGACGGGATTTTCACATGGCATCACTGCCTTTTATACAATGTGCACAACCAATGTCTTCCATGTCCTCCACTCAATCTGCACCTACAATGGTGTCAATGTCATCTACTCATTCTGCGAATCAAACAAATTTATTTTTACTCTTAAATATGGCTTATCTCAAGTCTGTGAAGCTTGATAGGTCCAACTATATTGTTTGGACGCACCAAATCACTTCGATTATCAAAACCTACTCAACATCTTAATAATTCGATTCCTATTCCTGAACAATATCCTCCTGATAGCAAAGGAAATTTCATGAACCAAGTCAATCTAGAGTTCGAAGCTTGGCAAATTCTTGATCAAGCACTTGTTACCTTGATCAATTCAACTCTCACTCCATCTATCTTCTATGTTGTAGTAGGATTTGATTATGCAATCGAAGCTTGGAGGGCCTTAGAGAAGAGACTCACTTCTTTCTCTCACCCTAACATCTTGAATCTAAGGATTGAACTCCATAGCATCAAGAAGGTTAATGATTCTATGAATGTTTATCTTCACAAGATCAAAGAAAAAGAGACAAACTCAGAGCTGTTAGAGTCAATGTAGATAATGAGGAATTACTGCATAATGTACTCAAGGGAAAACCTAAAGAATACAATTCTTTGTGCTAAGAATCAGAGTGTCACACCATTATAATGGCAATGTTTGCTGTTGGACACGAGCCCTAATTCTTCTCAAGCCCAATTCTATCTCAAGCAAGGATTTGGATGAGGCAGTGGAAGGAACTCTAATCATAGAGGAAGGATTATGAGGAGGGATATTAATCAATCCTCTCAATCTTTCCTGCAAGCAGGTAACACCTATCATCAGTCTTCATCTTCTAAGGATGATTCTAGACCGTCATGTTAAATTTGCGGGAAAATATAGACACATGGCCTTGGATTGTTTCCATTGCATGATTTATACCAATCAAGGAAGGCATCCACCAGCCAAATTGGCTGTTATGGACATAGGATCACATAACAATCAAGCCAATGATCCATGGGTGACTGATTCCAGAGTAAAAGATCACCTAATTGCCAATCTTGGCAACCTTTCAATGCAAAAAACTTGTAAGGGAGAAAAACATATTACAATTAGCAACGGACAAGCATTACCATTCAATAACATAGGTAATGTAATCTTAAGAACTAAAACTTTTTATTTTAGATTTCAAAATATTTTTCATGTGCCAAAAATAGCTTCAATTCTCTTGTCTATGCATAGATTATGCAAATATATTAATTGTAGGTGTCGCTTTGATGCTGACCATTTTTGTATTCAGAATTTGCATTCGGGAAGGTTCTTTACAATGGCCTGAGTGAGAATTGCTTGTGCCCCTTCTATCCTAGTCATCTTTCATATTCTACATCTACCAAAAGTCCTCTTCACAAGTTTTGTGTCTGCATTGCTTTGTCTTCAAGTTCTGCTATCTTTGGCATCAAAGATTAGGCCACCCATGTAATAAAGTTTTACAAACTTTATTTCCTGATTTGATTGCTAAGTATGTACATAATGATTTAATTGATAAGTCGTTGTGTGAACACTGTTTGAAATGGAAAATGCACAGTTTGCCTTTTCCCAAATCTGTTACTAAATCAAATAAACCCTTTGAGGTGGTTTACACTGATGTTTAGGGTCCTGCACCCATTACTTCCATCAATGGATTCAGATTTTATAAACAGTTTGTGGATGATTATAGCAGGTTGACATGTTTGTTTTTGTTGAATAGCAAATATGAAATGTTAAGACACTTTTATGCACTTTAATTCTTTAGATGAAACTAATTTTCGACCAAAATTAAAGTACTTAGATCAGACAGTGGGGTGAATACATATCTAAGTCCTTTACTAATTTTTGCAATTTGAATGGAATCATGCATCAATTTAGTTGTCCTTATACCACACAGCAAAATGGTTTGGTAGAAAGAAAACACAGACACATTATAAAGTCTTCCCTTAGCATGGTGTTTCAAGCCAAATTACATCTCACTCAACGGTCCTAAGCAGTTAACACTGTAATTTTCCTGATTAACGGGCTGCCTTCCACTGTTTTGAATTTTGTTTCTCTTTGGGAAGTTCTTTTTCAATCTAAACCAGACTTGTCCCAACTCAGAATCTTTGGTTGCATTGTTATCCAACATAAACTCCAATTTAGAACCAATCCTTGCCTTTACTTGGGCTACCCTCCTAATTGCAAAGGTTATATTTGCTTTGACCCTTCTACCAGCAAAATATACTCATCTAGACATGTCCTTTTTGATGAAATGGGCTTTTCACCATTTCCAAACTGAGTCTCCTGCACTCCCTCTCTCACTGCTCAATCTTGGATATCACTAGTCTCGTTTTATCACTTGTGCTCAACAACAAAGCCTTCCTCAGTCAATACTACAACACCTCACTCTTCTACTCCTTTGTACCCATCAGTACCTCTTCCTTCTGCAGTTCCTCAAGATGTATCACCTTCACCATCCACCTTCCTCAGTCTACTTCATATAATTTACCTACAGACTTGTCTTCTATTACTACCTCAAATCATATCTCAACCCAAGACAACCCTTTACCTGTCACAACCTCCTGTTTTAATCCTATTCCCTCCACTGGTTCTAATCAAATCAATGTCCATCCTATACATACTAGAACCAAAAGGGTATCTATAAAGCTAAACAATGCTTTAAGTCCAGTATTGACTACAATGTAACAGCACCACTCTCAGTTGGTGTTGCCAGCCAATATCCTCAATATTGCATAGCCATGGATGAAGAATTTCAGTCTCTTCAACAACAACAGACTTGGACTCTAGTGCCACCACCCTAAGACAAGAATATTGTAGGCCCTAAATGGGTTTCTAAGCTAAAGAGGCATAGTGATGGTACAATTGGAAGGTACAAGGCTTGGTTGGTAGCCAAAGGCTACCGTCAACAGCAGGGCATTGATTTTGATGAAACCTTTATCCTAGTCATCAAACACACAACTATGAGATTAATTCGGCATTCAATTGGCCTTTAGAGTCCGTTTGGTTGGGAGGATGGAAAAGTGGGAGGATAGAAAATTGTGGGAGGATAGAAAAGATTTAGTTTTCCCTCATTTGTGTTTGGTTGGAATGATGGAAAAGTGGAAGGAAGGAAAACTTTTTTGTTGGTTAAGATAAAAAATGAGAGAATGAAAAATAAAGTTGATATAAATTTACCATTATGTCCTTACTAAATATATAAACAAAAAGTAACACATTTATTATTAAAAAAAAAAATTGCATGGACACTTTAATTTTTTTTTATTTATTTATAAAATAATCAAATGCTAAAAGGATATTAAAAAAAAAAAAAAAAAAAACTAGATTCTTACTGTGTGGTTGTATAAAAAGGAATACACTAAACATATTGTAAAATGTAAATTACGTATTTTATAACCAAAAATGTAAATTTATTAAACATTTTAACTTAACAAATTGTGCCAATATTGACAAACAGTTTATATATTTTTAACTTATCTTTAATTAATATTACTAAAGACTCACCTCCCAATATTTTTATCATAGACACTCAAGATTCAAATTCTCCTAACCTTAACTATCAATGTATCAAAAAAAATCTTTTAAACACTAGACAAATACAAACAATATCATGGCAATCCTTTAAAACTAGACACGACATTGTTTTTTAGCTTAAATGATTGCCATGACATTGTTTCAAGTGTTGAAATAAAGGTTTTCAGATTCGGACCGTTCATTGAACCGTAGAAGGGAGAGGTTCAAGGTTTTTGAGGTCAAACCGAGGTCAAACCGGAGTCGAACCTTGATAACGTCATAATTAATTTAATTAATAATTAATTAAAGCCTAAATATAGATATTAAATTTATAAAACTAGCAAAATTGACTAATATATCTATATATGTGAGGGAAATTAAATGATTTTCAAGCATATATTTAATAATTAAATAAGAAAGTTAATAAAATAAAATAATAACCATGAAAACATTAAAATTTATGATTAATTTTTGAAGTAAAGTTGAATATCTTTGAAGGATTTTAATTACAATTTTTTTATTCCTTGTAAGATATTGATAATTTAATTAAGTAGAATAAAATTGTGTTAAATTGTTTTTATAATAAAAAAAAATTTGCTAAAGGGTTGGAGCGCACAGTTCTTACCACCGGTTCGTACAGTCCAACCCCGGTTTTAGGGGTTCACGAAATTATCACATATGCCCGATTCTTTATGCTTAAAAAATCGTTTTTCATCCTGGTTCTCGGTTTTTATGGTCTGACCTCCCAGTCCAGTCCTGTTCTGATAATTATGATTGAAATAAAGGTTTTTAGACCCGAACCGTTTATTGAACCGTAAAAGGAAGAGGTTCAAGATTTTTGAGGTCGAGCCGATGTCAAACCGGAGTTGAACCGTAATGATATCATAATTAATTTAATAATTAATTAAAGCCTAAATATATATTTCAAATAATCTCTTTAAATGATATAGCATCGTTTCAAGTTATTATTTCAACGTCGTGACTTAGTTTTAAGCGATGTGTATTTTATTGTTACTGATTACTTCAGATTTTCCCATAAAAAAAAATTAAAAAAAAAAAAAAAAATCGGTTCAGATTTTCTGTTATTTCTGTTTTGGGTATTGTGCAATGTTCACACAGATTTTATATCTTTTAATCTTTTTTAGTAATAACACACAAAGCATTTTCAATATATTCCAATTTCTCTAAACTTTCATTTCCTCTCTTCACTGTTAATAGTTTTCATAATTTCCGATGGGATTTTCACATGGCATCACTGCCTTTTATACAATGTGCACAACCAATGTCTTCCATGTCCTCCACTCAATCTGCACCTACAATGGTGTCAATATCTTCTACTCATTCTGCGAATCAAACACATTTATTTTTACTCTTAAATATGGCTAATCTCAAGTCTGTGAAGTTTGATAGCTCCAACTACATTGTTTGGACGCACCAAATCACTTCGATTATCAAAACCTACAAAAAAAAAAAAAAAAATCGGTTCAGATTTTCTGTTATTTCTGTTTTGGGTATTGTGCAATGTTCACACAGATTTTATATCTTTTAATCTTTTTTAGTAATAACACACAAAGCATTTTCAATATATTCCAATTTCTCTAAACTTTCATTTCCTCTCTTCACTGTTAATAGTTTTCATAATTTCCGATGGGATTTTCACATGGCATCACTGCCTTTTATACAATGTGCACAACCAATGTCTTCCATGTCCTCCACTCAATCTGCACCTACAATGGTGTCAATATCTTCTACTCATTCTGCGAATCAAACACATTTATTTTTACTCTTAAATATGGCTAATCTCAAGTCTGTGAAGTTTGATAGCTCCAACTACATTGTTTGGACGCACCAAATCACTTCGATTATCAAAACCTACTCACTGATTCAACATCTTAATAATTCAATTCCTATTCCTGAACAATATCCTCGTGATAGAAAATGAAATTTCATGAACCAAGTCAATCTAGAGTTCGAAGCTTGGCAAATTCGTGATCAAGCACTTGTTACCTTGATCAATTCAACTCTCACTCCGTCTATCATCTATGTTGTAGTAGGATTTGATTATGCAATCGAAGCTTGGAGGACCTTAGAGAAGAGATTCACTTCTTTCTCTCACCCTAACATCTTGAATCTAAAGATTGAAGTCCATAGCATCAAGAAGGTTAATGATTCTATTAATGTTTATCTTCACAAGATCAAAGAAAAAAGAGACAAACTCAGAGCTGTTGAGTCAATGTAGATAATGAGGAATTACTGCATAATGTACTCAAGGGAAAACCTAAATAATATAATTCTTTGTGCCAAGAATCAGAGTGTCACACCATTATAATGGCAATGTTTGCTGTTGGACATGAGCCCTAATTCTTCTCAAGCCCAATTCTATCTCAAGCAAGGATTTGGATGAGGCAGTGGAAGGAACTCTAATCATAGAGGAAGGATTATGAGCAGGGATTAATCAATCCTCTCAATCTTTCCTGCAAGCAGGTAACACCTATCATCAGTCTCCATCTTCTAAGGATGATTCTAGACCATCATGTTAAATTTGCGGGAAAATATAGACACATGGCCTTGGATTGTTTCCATTGCATGATTTATACCAATCAAGGAAGGCATCCACCAGCCAAATTGGCTGTTATGGACATAGGATCATGAAAGTTCAAAATGTGTATAAAACACCCTTGAACATTTAGACCCCAAAATATAAAAATATCAATTCAAGCTTTATATCAAACAATTAATGTGCGGAACATGATAACAAGCTTATAACCGAATTGATAAACAATCTAAGCCAAATATAAACACATTCACTGCAGTAAATATAAAACAAAGATAAAGAGAAGGAAAATGCAAACACACGGACAACACACGATGTGTTATCGAAGAGGAAGCTGAAGTCCTCTGCGTAAAACCTCTCCGCTGCCCTCCAAACGGTAAATAATCCACTAAAGAATGTAGTTGGGATACATGAACAGCAGAAGACCCTCCAAACCTAATCTACCCAAGTACCTAAGCCCTCCAAACTTCTTGCTCCAACGAGGTTACGCCAAACCTATTTCTTCTTTAGCTTCCCGGATTCCGCTACTATACCATAGCATCAACCAATGTATATTGGTGCCTTCCAAACTGCTTCCCTTAGCACCAAATGAACATTTTCACAGACGTAGGTGTGGTGAGATAAAGATTTGGCTAAAGACCTCTCAAGAATGTAACAATAGAGAGGAAGAGAGAAGAGGAATTTGTAGAGTCTCTAAGGTAAAGATTGGGGATGAGACAATCTTGTTTTTCTCTATGGTTTCTCTTACAAAATTCTCTCTAGAAGCTCTCTCAATTTAGTGGGTATAAGGGTCTATATATAGTGGTGTATGTTTGGAATATGAAGAGTCAGTTTTTACCAAATAAGGCTAATTGGCGGCTTGGCCTCGTGACTGGTCTGAGTTGTGAGTTCAAGCCGCGAGATAACGGCTTGGCCAGCCTGGAAATTTTATCATGTAGTGCGACAGCTGGCACGACCCTTCAACTCCCAATGTGTGCATCTCACGTGCTTGTAGTTGGCGGCTTGCCAGTCACGAGTCAGCCGCGAATCTCTGCCTTCTTGCACATACTTAAGCTTTCCTTCACATCTTCTCACACACTACCCTTACAATAATCCCACCTAAATACAGGGTTACTAAGTGCTTAAATTACAAGTAAATTGGTACAGAATAAAGCCAACAAGATGGTTGATAAATTTCAACCTTACAATCTCCCCCTTTGGCTATTCCGTGACAAAACCCTAAAACAAATTCTAAACTTAATGCGTGAGTTGGGAACAGTTGGAAAACTCACTCACACCTAACTCTAGAATTTGTGAAACTTTAGAACCATAAGAACAAGTAACTCTTGAAACACAACAACACAATAAGTTCATTGTATGTAGAAAACTTGTAATGCAAATGGAGCAAGCATAATGCGATCAAACACAATGGAGTGAAGCAATAAACCATGGCAAGACAAAAACAGGTAATCACTTCATACAAGTGATCACAGTGTTCATTCACACTTGGAATGAACATTTGGACATTTAAGTTGACAAACACAAGGCAAATCACTTGAATGATCAACACTCAATCAATGCACATTACATGAAGTATGTATATCAAGGAAAAATCCTACACGGGCACAAGAGTGACAGTACTTAAAAAGGAATGCATAGCATTAGGTTAGAAGTACTGATATAACAAAACACAAAGGCAGCATAAAGCATGGTACAAACCACAAAGGCCTACAAGTGCATAAACAACCCTAAAAGCTTACAAAGCAACATGGGTACAAATCATAAACATAAACCTTAAAAACCTACAAAGGTAGCAGGTACAAACCAACACAAAAAGAAAGATGTGCTGAATAAACATCATATTATGTACTGAAAAACAACCACCAAAGATCCACTAACCAAAAGTTAAGAGTTTAAGCCAAACAAAAACTGAAACCACAGTGTAATAAACCAATAAAACCAGCATTTAACCAAAACATAGTATCAAAGCTATAGACATAACAACACTAGAAAATTTAAAGCTCCCCCTCAACAATTGTCCCAAAAATTCTTCCCCTTTTTGACCGGAATGGCCAAAGGGTCATTGTTCCTAGTCGGTGTGTATGCTGTCAAACTTGGCTGAAAGTACATCAAGTTGATCCTGCATTGATGTCATCCTTTCAGTTTGCTGATGTTGAACATCTTTAAGTCCATTAAGCCTTTCCAAGATGATCTGAAATGCATCAGGAGGTACAATTGATGAAGTAGAAGCTCTGCTCCTCTTGGCTCTGCTTCTGGGTGTGGATACTTGTCCTGCAACCTCAGCTTTAGTCTCCATTGGATCACCTTCTTCTTGGACACCCTCCTCTTCTTCACCTGGAAGACAACTTTGTATCCTTGTAAGAGTGAATTTGTTTATGGCTAATGGAGTAGTCATGGGACTGATATCTTATGGGATTGCAACACCCTTTGTTCTGAAAATCCTCATAAGAAGACTTGGAAATACCAGCTTGGGCCTCGAGGTGGTTCTAATCTCATCCATTATAGTATCAAAAATGTGAGAACTGATGTCAATGAAGGTTTTCTCCTTAAGTTCCATGAGAAAGATAGCTTTGGCATTTGTCAGTATAGTCATCTTTCTTATAGGATACAGGTTGTACATCATTATGGTGGTTAAACACCTTATGTCTTTAGGAAAATCAAAAGTGTTGAGACATCTCTTTTCTATAACCCCACCAATTCTTTTTTGGACAGTTTCTAGAGAAAGCATTCTGTCCTTGTAGTTAGTGAATTCATAATCTTCCAATCCCTCAAGCCCTAGAACCTTATCAATATCATGAGCATCTAAGGTAAATTCCTTTTTTTTCACCCAGCAACTCAACTCTTCCTCCCTTATCACAGCATTTGCATAGAATTCTTTGATTAGAAGTTCACAAATAGGGGGAAGGTCACTCAGCAATTTTTCCTAACCTTTACCCTCAAAACAGCCTGGAATGAAGGTGTCCTTCAATTCCCTGGAATCAACAAATCTCTCCTGAATGATGGTCCCTCTTGAGAAATAATCCCTATATCTCTCAAAGTGTTGGATTGACCTAAATATGTTAAGGTCCATTTTCAGTCTTTTGTCAGTTTTCTTGGCAACAGTCTTCTTCTTTGTTGGAGATGCAGTCATCTGTAAACAAGCAGAAAAGGCCACAACAAGACATAGCACAAAATGGGGAAATGTACACACATTAGTAACAAGTTAGTTACACAGTGAGAAACAGAATGACCAGACAAAACACAGAATAAGCACAATTGATAACCAAACATTGGATAGAACAAGTTAACTAAGTTTAAACAGTATGTATGCAGACAAATTCAAATAGATTTAAGCAAATGACAATGAGTCATGACCCATTGGGTATGAACAGTGTAGAAAGGAAAATACATGCAGCAACACCTACAAGATATGGTGATTGAAAAATCAAAATAATGCTAACCATAAACACCAAAAGCACAACCAAAAAGACAAACTTAGAACCACAATAAAAATTGCAAAAAACCCCACATCCATATGCCTAAAAACAAACTGTCAAATATCAATGCTCAGACTAAAGATAAGCAAGCTGATGTAAACTAATAACCCTAAACACACCATTGCAACAAGAGCAAAAAAAAACATCACACACTCATTCTCAACAATATAGGCAAACCCATGTTCGAGCCCCTCAAAAACACAAACCAACAACACAACACCCAGATTCAAGAAAACAACAATGAAATCATGATGAATGAAGTGAAGACAAGAAAACCCATACCTTTTTCTTGGTGTTTGATGAAGACATGATGCAGAATTTGAAAGCTTTTACAAAAAGACACAGAGTGTTGAGAGAGAGATTTTGGGAAGAAGATGAACAGACACTGATATTTGAGGGAAAAACTGAAAAAACATTTTAAAACTGTCTTTAAAACGCAAAACACGCATTTTTTGCGACTTATTTAAGTTGCCAGTAAGCCGCTAGGGTAAGCCGCGAAACACTGTGAATGTAAGAAACTTGAAAATTTTCTCCAAATGTTTTTTGCGACTAGAAGGTTTACCCACGAGATAGTCGCTAGGGGAGCCGCAAAAATCTTTGTGTACCCCTCACGACTGGACCTTCCACCCGTGAACAAGTCGCTACATTGAGCCGCGAAAACCACAAAAACTCAAATTTTTGAAAAATTTCTAAGTCCTTTTCGTGACTACAGCCTTGACTCGCCAATGATCCGCAAAAACTCTTGGAGTGAGCTTCGCGACTGGAGCATACGACTAGACCTACCCGCGACTGAGTCGCCAAAACAGGGCAACACTGTTTTTGAAAATTTGACATCTTTGTAAAACAAAATACTTTCCAAAACCAAACTAAAACACTCAAAAACCGTTTTGTGTTTGATCAACAAAGATTGAATATGTGAAAACACATTTAATCAAGTACAATCACATAAATGAATATGACATTCATTGAATATAGACTTGTGTGTTGTGTTGGATATCAAAAATGAGATAGTCCTTAGTCCAATGTGAAGCTTCAATGATCAATTCAATCAAGGCATACACAACTAGCACTAGATAATGTGACCTATCTCAATTATAGAAACACGCATATATGACCTCTCATAAGCACTTGATAACAATTCTTTGAAGCTTTTCATTTGGCTCCATATTCAACATATTATTTGCACTTTTTGAGCAAAGAAAATCTCATTTTGAGATAGATGCCTGAAATTTTTGATATTTCAATTGATGAGTTAGCCTTTGACTTTTTGGGCAACATACATTTTATTTTGGCCGCTTTCCCTTTTTCTTAGTCGAATACTAGTATGTGCAACAGACTTTTGCAGCTTTATATCTCTTTTCATTTGGAGATTTACATTTAGAGAGCTCTTTTAAGCATAAAAATAAAAAAATGGGAAGATATATAGGTATGAGTCTATGCATGTCTTAAGATCAACAAAATCATTCACTAATTATTCATGACAAGGTTGAAGATCTATTTACAACAGTCACAAAAATTTCAGAATTTCTTCTACAATGATATGAGTGCATGAGAGACAAGCTAAACTCGTTAAATGCACAAAGCCATTAGTACAAAGATACAAGGCAAAACATGCTTTGAGACAAAACTCAACAAAGTCGATCAAACTTTTTGGATTTTCTACTTTTTATGTGTTTTTAGATTTTTGACACAAAAGCAGTAAAAGATTGATAAAAAACATAACAAAAAAAAAAATGTAAAAACATTTGAACCAAAGACAAACACACACACAAAATAACAACCTAAATACTAGCAAGGATCACACAACCAAGCATATTCACGAACATGGGAATTATTGATGCATGGACATGTTGTGATGCTTATGCATGAGTACCCTTCGTCACCCACACATCACATGCGTTTGGGGTGATATCCTTAATGAATTGAGTAAGAGATTAGGACTATCAAACCTTCGTGTGAAGCTTTCTAGGAAATTTATGAAGGCACCATTCATATTTATCATGTCCATCATTCCTAGATCACTGTTTTGACTTCTTGGTTGCTCACCACCCCAAAACGTCATGTCATTTCTTCTTCCTCGTGACCGAGGTGCACTTGCATTATTGTCTGCTTTCAGCTTTTGACAGTTGGGTCTGGTATGTCCTTGCAATCCACAATAGTGACAAACATAATCCATTCTAGGACCCTGTTGTGATCTTGGAACTGATCTCCCTCTAGCTCTATATCTGGATTCTGATTGATTACGGGACTTATTTAACACTCGTTGTTCAGCTGCATTCTTATTCTTCTCAGCCTTAATTTTCTCAGAATTGGACCTATCCACAGTCGTCTCCTTAGCCTTCACAAACTTCACTTATTTGGTGGCCTTGGTTGACGAGCTACTACCTCCGGTGTATCCTAACCCGGACTTTTCTGAGGAAAGTTTTTGTGATAAAATAACATCTTCTAACTTCTTGGAGGAGACCCTTTCTATCTTGGCTTATGCTTGCACCACCTCTTACTCAAGAAATCTTACTTTGGTATAAGCTTCCGATAGCTCACCATTTAGTGTCTCAACTTCACATTTTGCCTCCTTATATCTGACCAGCAGACTTTTGTAATCTTCCTCAGCTCTCTTCATCTTTTTCACAGCCGCCTTTGTTACCTTTGTATATTCACTTGATTTTTCAAGAAGTAAGGCGTAATTTTACTGAAGACTAGATGTATCTTCTTCTTCTTCAACCTCTGATTCTTCAACAATCCTAATAGACTCCTCATAAGAATATTCGCCAAGTTACTTCACAAGTGAACCCAAATCATCTGAGGATTCCACATGTGCAATGGTCATGAATATGGAGTAGTTTCCTTCTTCGTCATGGCTCTCTTCAGAGTTAGAATTTGATGAATCAGTATCACTCAAGGTAGTGGTATAGACCTTTCCTTTTGAATTCAAATAATTAGGACATTCCTTTTTGAAGTGTCCATGTTCATTACACTCGAAGCACACAATGTTCGCAAGAAATTGAGAATCCTTCCCTTCACTTTTCTTAAAGTCTTTCCTATCACCTCTTCAGGATGGAAACTTCCCTCTGTTGAATGGTTTCCCACTGTTCTTCATCTTCAGAAATTTGCGAAAGTTCTTCGCAAGGTACGCTACTTCCTTCTCCACTCCATCTTCTTCGGAAAGATCATCCATTCTTTCAGTGATGGTTTTTAGAGCAAGTGATTTACTAGTCTTATGGAAAGGTAATCCCAGTTCATATGTTTGGAGAGACCTAATCAGCTCCTGAATTTTGATCTCATTTAGGTCTTTACTCTTTTCTATGACTGTGACTTTTGCTCTAAAGCTTTCAGGCAAGGACCTCAAAATTTTTCTCACCACCTTAGTATCTTCAATCGTCTCACCAAGATTGAGCTTAGCAATGACAATTTTGTTGAGCTTCCCATAGAATGAATCAAATGATTCATCTTCACCCATCTTGAGCTCTTCAAACTTGGTGGTAAGCATTTGGAATTTTGTGTCATTCACCTTCTTAGTCCCCTCATAAGTTGTCTCCAAAATCTCCCAAGCTTCCTTGGCTACTGTCATGTGAGATATCTTGTGGAATTCACCTGGACACACACCACAGAATATAGCATTTAAAGCTTTATTGTTGGCATTGGTTGCCGCAAGAGTTGCCTTATCCCAAGTAGATTTAGTAGCCTCCGGCCTAGTCCAACCTATTTCAATCGCATCCCACACGGTGTGATCAATAGAGCATAGAAATGTCCTCATTCTAACTTTCCAAAAGGCATAATTGTTACCATAAAAAAATGGTGGAACATTGAGAGATTGAGACCTATCCATCTCAACAAGGGGTCAAGGCACTTAGGTATTAAAACCACAACAAATGTACTTGCTCTGATACCAATTGAAAGTTCAAAATGTGTATAAAACACCTTTGAACATTTAGATCTCAAAATATAAAAATACCAATTCAAGTTTTATATAAAACAATTAATGTGCAGAACATGATAACAAGCTTATAACAGAATTGATAAACAATCTAAGCCAAATGTAAACATATTCACAGCAGTAAATATAAAGTAAAGATAAAGAGAAGGAAGATGCAAACACACGAACAATACACGATGTGTTATCGAAGAGGAAAACGAAGTCCTCGGCGTAAAACCTCTACGCCGCCCTTCAAGCGGTAAATAATCCACTAAAGAATGTAGTTGGGATACATGAACAGCAAAAGACCCTCCAAGCCTAATCTACCCAAGTACCTAAGCCCTTCAAGCTTCTTGCTCCAACGAGGTTAAGCCGAACCTATTTCTTCTTTAGCTTTTCGGATTCCGCTACTATACCATAGCATTAACCAATGTATATTGGTTCCTTCCAAACTGCTTCCCTTAGCACCAAATGAACCTTCTCATAGATGTGGGTGTGGTGAGATAAGGATTTGGCTAAAGATCTCTCAAGAATGTAACAATGGGGAGGAAGAGAGAAGAGGAATTTCTAGAGTCTCTAAGGTAAAGATTGGAGATGAGACAATCTTGTTTTTCTCTAGAGTTTCTCTCACAAAATTCTCTCTAGAAGCTTTCTCAATTTAGTGGGTATAAGGGTCTATATATAGTGGTGTATGTTTGGAATACGAAGAGTCAGTTTTTGCCAAACAATGCTGATTGGCAGCTTGGCCTCGCGACTGGTCTGAGTTGTGAGTTCAAGCCGCGAGATAACGGCCTGGTCAGCTTGGAACTTTTGTCTTGTAGTACGATAGCTGGCGCGACCTTTCAGCTCCCCATGTGTGCATCTCACATACCTGCAGTTGGCGGCTTAACAGTCACGAGTCAGCTGCGAGTCCTAGCCACGAATCTCTGCCTTCTTGCACATACTTGAGTTTTTCTTCACATCTTTTCACACACTACCCTTACAATAATCTCACCTAAATACAGGGTTACTAAGTGCTTAAATTACAAGCAAATTGGCACGGAATAAAGTCAACAAGATAGTTGATAAATTTCAACCTTGCAGATCACATAACAATCAAGCCAATGATCCATGGGTGACTGATTCCAGAGTAAAAGATCGCCTAATTGCCAATCTTGGCAACCTTTCAATGAAAAAAACTTGTAAGGGAGAAAAACATATTACAATTGGCAACAGACAAGCATTACCATTCAATAACATAGGTAATGTAATCTTAAGAACTAAAACTGTTAATTTAGATTTCAAAATATTTTTCATGTACCAAAAATAGCTTCAATTCTCTTGTCTATGCATAGATTATGCAAATATATTAATTGTAGGTGTCGCTTTGATGCTGACCATTTTTGTATTCAGAATTTGCATTCAGGAAGGTTCTTTACAATGGCCTGAGTGAGAATTGCTTCTGCCCCTTCTATCCTATTCATCTTTCATATTCTACATCTACCAAAAGTCCTCTTCACAAGTTTTGGGTCTGCATTGCTTTGTCTTCAAGTTCTGCTATCTTTGGCTGCATTGCTTTGTCTTCAAGTTCTGCTATCTTTGGCATCAAAGATTAGGCCACCCATGTAATAAAGGTTTACAAACTTTATTTCCTGATTTGATTGCTAAGTATGTACATAATGATTTAATTGATAAGTCGTTGTGTGAACACTGTTTGAAATAGAAAATGCACAGTTTGCCTTTTCCCAAATTTGTTACTAAATCAAATAAACCCTTTAAGGTGGTTTACACTGATGTTTAGGGTCCTGCACCCATTACTTCCATCAATGGATTCAGATTTTATAAACAGTTTGTGGATGATTATAGCAGGTTGACATGTTTGTTTTTGTTGAATAGCAAATATGAAATGTTAGACACTTTTATGCACTTTAACTCTTTAGTTGAAACTAATTTTCAACCAAAATTAAAGTACTTAGATCAGATTGTTGGGTGAATACATATCTATGTCCTTTACTAATTTTTGCAATTTGAATGGAATCATGCATCAATTTAGTTGTCCTTATCCCACACAACAAAATGGTTTGGTAGAAAGAAAACATAGACACATTATAAAGTCTTCCCTTGGCATGGTGTTTCAAGCCAAATTATATCTCACTCAACGGTCCTAAGTAGTTAAAACTGTAATTTTCCTAATTAACAGGCTGCCTTCCACTGTTTTGAATATTTTTTTTTTTCTCTTTGGGAAGTTCTTTTTCAATCTAAACCAGACTTGTCCCAACTCATTATCTTTGGTTGCATTGTTATCCAACATAAACTCCAATTTAGAACCACTCCTTGCCTTTACTTGGGCTACCCTCCTAATTGCAAAGGTTATATTTGCTTTGACCCTTCTACTAGCAAAATTTACTTATCTAGACATGTCATTTTTATGAAATGGGCTTTTCACCATTTCCAAACTTAGTCTCCTGCACTTCCTCTCTCACTGCTCAATCTTGGATATCACTAGTCTCATTTTATCACTAGTGCTCAACAACAAAGCCTTCCTCAGTCAATACTACAACACCTCACTCTTCTACTCCTTTGTACTCATCAGTATCTCTTCCTTCTGCAGTTCCTCAAGATGTATCACCTTCACCATCCACCTTCCTCAGTCTACTTCATATAATTTACCTATAGACTTGTCTTCTATTACTACCTCAAATCAAATCTCAACCCAAGACAACCCTTTACCTGTCACAACCTCCTGTTTTAATCCTGTTCCCTCCACTGGTTCTAATCAAATCAATGTCCATCATATGCATACTAGAACCAAAAGGGTATCTATAAAGCTAAACAATGCTTTAAGTCCAATATTGACTACAATGTTACAGCACCACTCTCAGTTGGTGTTGCGAGCCAATATCCTCAATACTCTAGTGCCACCACCCTAAGACAAGAATATTGTAGGTCCTAAATGGGTTTCTAAGCTAAAGAGGCACAGTGATGGTACAATTGGAAGGTACAAGGCTTGGTTGGTAGCCAACGGCTACTGTCAATAGTCGGGTATTGATTTTGATGAAACCTTTATCCTAGTCATCAAACACACAACTATGAGACTAATTCAGCATTCAATTGGCCTTTAGGGCAACTTGATGTGAAAAATGCATTTTTGCATAATGTGCTTAAGGAGGAGGTTTACATGATCCAACCTCTCGGTTATGCTCATCTTGATCATCCCCAACATATTTGTCTCCTTCAAAAATCTATTTATGGTCTAAAGCAAGCCCTAAGAACTTGGTTTGAAAGATTTACAGTACATATTCTGCACTTAGGCTTCACTTCTTATACTGCAGACCCTTCATTTTTCCTTCATTTTCACAAACCACCATCATTTACCTTCTTCTATATGTGGATGACAGTCATCATAGGTAATTCACCCTCTTCTATTGCTTCCATTATCATTTCACTCAGCAATGAGTTTGATCTTAAAGATATTAATTTCTTGGTTTTCAATTGTCCCATACTTCCTCAGGTCTTTCCATAACTCAAACCAAATATGCCACTGACCTACTTCACAAACATCATATGTTTCATTCTAAACCTTGCCAAAAACCCTGCTCTTCTACTAGGCTTTCACCCACTGTTGGTACACCCCTCTCTGATCCTCACTCCTATAGAAGCTTAATTGAATCCCTTCAATACTTAAACTTTACTAAACCTGATTTTTCCTTTGCTGTCAGTCGGGTTTGCCAATTCATGACTAACCCCACAGATCTTCACCTTCATGCTGCTAAACACATCCTTAGGCACCTCAGACACTCTATTGTCTAGCTTGTTGTTCAAACCTGGGCCTATATAACTCTCTGCATATTCAGATGCAAAGTGGGCTGGAGACCCATCTAATCAAAGATACACAACTAGTTTTATTGTCTTCATGAGCTCCAATCCAATCACCTAGGCTGCCAAGAAGCAACCCATAGTTTCTAGAAGCTCCGCTAAAGTAGAATACCAAACCTAGCTTCTACCATTGCAAAATTATGTTAGCTTTGCCTTGGTTTCTAACTTGTTTCATTTTTCACTTTGTACATGTGTAAGACCAATTTTAAATTATTTTTCACAAGAAACAGGAACCCCAAAAAAAAAAAAATGGAGCTAAAAGAAGTTCAGCCTAATATTACTAGATTATAACTTAAAGAATCAAACTTTGTAAAATGTCCTTTCGTTTTTTTCTTTTGACAATTAACATGTTCTTGCTATTATCTATTTTCTTGGAAAAGGCACCCAACCTACAGGAACTACTAATGGTATTTCAAAAAGGTCAGGGCTTTTATACTTAGCCTTAATCAAGAAACAAAATCCAATTAATTAAAGGGTAATTTACACAAATCTACCTTAAGATTTGGAGGAATGAGTGAATGACACTCCACCCCAAACCTTAACGGAAATGACACTCTCCTCTCTTGAGGTTTGAGGAAATCAACACATTTATCCTTCCATTAATAATGGTAACAAAATATTCTAAATTTTGAAAAGATTCCTTTGATTAAACCCTAACCATAGTTTGGTGATGATAAACTATATTTAACAAGTAAATAAATAAATAAAAATAAATAAATAAACTTCTACCAACCATAAGGTTTGGTCAAGGACATCTTTTCAAAATGTGGAATATTCTATTATTGTTATTGTTAGGACATATATGTTTTAACTTGATTAAAAACATATGTCACTTATTTATGTAAATTGGCTAATCTTTTGACAAAACGCGCTCTATTTGTAATTGGGTAGTTCTAGGTGTTTTTAATACTTCAAGAAACAATGTTTCAAGGTCAAGTGTTGAAGTCATCAGATCTGTCCAAGAAAAAGCAAGCTAAAGTGCAAAGTTTTTAAAGCTCGACACCTGCTCGATAACTACCTCGAAACCTGCTATCTGTCGAGATTTAAAATTTCAGATTTCTAATATGATTTTCTTGGGATCCGTGAATATGTTTTTGGGCTTTCTTTTCTTCTAACCCTAAACATATAAAAGGATTATTTTAAGAGCCGTCAAGTGTGACACAAGTTGCATTAGCATTGAGCAATCTCTGTTCAAGCAAATTGTGATTAAAAAGACGAAGTTCTTGACCTAGTTCATCTTCCATCAAGAAGTTGCTGTGTATTTGCACCGTAGGGTTTTGTAACCAAGCATCTTCCTGCTATTCATCATAAAGGATGAACTGAAGAACTTTAGTTCATCTTCCTTTAAGAAGTTGCTGTGTATTTGCACCGTAGGGTTTTGTAACCAAGCATCTTCCTGCTATTCATCATAAAGGATGAACTGAAGAACTTTGCAGCCAACCATTATTCCTAAGTTGGTGTTCTGAAGTCGCGTACTTGGATCTGCGCATTGGTTAGTCACGTACTTGGGAGCTGTGCATCAAAGGAGGGAACTGTCGCTACAGATCAAGTCCAATTGGGTATTGGGGTAAGGGTTCAACTGTAGGTTGGTAAGGTACTTGGGATTCCTTTACTTGTAACCGCTTGATTTGATAATAGTGGAGTTTCGAGAGTGGTGACCTGAAAATCACCCGTTGGGGTTTTTGTCGTTAGGGTTTTCCCCATTCGTAAACAAATCACCGTGTTATTTATTTTCCATTGTATATTTAGTTGTTGGTGATTTGCTTGTGCTTCCATAAAATTGCATGATTAATTGATTAATTAATTACTTGGCTAAATTAATTAATTAGGGTTAATTACTAGGGGTCATTCAGATTGTGATCTATCAGTTATTAAGGAAATGACTAATGTGTTAATTTCCTCAAAACTTCAACGGTAGGGAGTGTTATTTCCATTAAGATTTGGGGCAGCTTGTCATTCCCCCAAACCTTAAGAGTGGTTTGTGTAATTTACTCTTAATTAAATACAAGAAGAGGGGAGAGGGAAAGACTTGTCAACATCAGTAGTGTGTTACAACATAATATATGATTCAGGGTCTTTTTTTTATTAACTAAATATTTATTGCATTTAGGTTTTAGTGAAACTACAAAGAGAAATGAGAAGTGATCACTACCATAAGATATCAAGTGCATAGTAACAACGAATTGTATTAATTATACAATATTAGTTGCAATATCTCTGATGCTGCATAAAGAAGAAACTTCACCCTATTTTTGTCAATTGACTGATTGTAACATGAGGTCCAATAACAGTTCCTGATCCAATATGAACATATGCACCAACAACAGATTTTGGATGAACTATGGCACGCATCTCTATTAGCACAGTCAGGTTAATGCAAGCTGACTTGGGGAAAGTTCCACCTCCATTATGCCATCTTTGAAATTCTTGGTGACTTATTCCAACACCATCCTCTAATCTTAGAATTCAAGGCATGTGAGTAAGTGACAAATGCCAGTTAATGTAAGTCAATGAAGTGAACCACACGAGCTTCAGTAATGTATGCTTATAAAATTCTTTTAAAAAAAAAAAAATTTCTAAGCCCAAAAGACGAGGAAAATTCAACAAGGACGTTTAACTTCACACTGAAATGAAAACAACTCAAATAAACTTCATAACCCATGTCAACAATGCAACGAAGTCTTTTGAATTTCAGTAAAAATCAATCATCATTCATTAAAAGCACCTCAAGCTAAACTATTATTACATTTCATTATATAAACATTTGCATTTACTGGGGTGGTTTTTAACACAATAACATAAAATGTGGTCAGCACCTAGCATCTCAATGATCTCATGGTAACTGTATTGCACTCAGCAATGTTAGACTACGCGCTGTGCTTAATTTTTTTGGACAATGCCTAAGCTCACTTCTCAACAAGCCTTCAGCATGAGTATTTCTCCTTTTCTTTTTTTTCTTTTTTTTGGTACAATTCAAATATGCATTCATTATAAGCTCAATCAAAAACACATACCAAGCATGTTGGGCTTTGTGAAGCTAGTTGTATTTGATTCGGTTGACGACTCGACCCAAAATAATGTAGCCCATTGTGAATCTTGTGCGCAGGATATAGAAACCATTTTTGGTGATTAGGATTTCGATCTTCTTGTTGTTTTTTAGAGAAAAAAACACTGTAGTTGCACTTTGTATTTTTTCCTAATAATAGTGAAATCCCTGCAACTGCATGAACGTAGGCAAATTACCGAACCACATAAATACTATCTTGTGCGTGTAATTTTTTTTTTTTTATGTGTTTTTTTCTCTATTTTTGTTTCTTACAAGTTGGGAATTTCGGTTAAATTCCCTACAAAGCATGCTGCAACATGGTATAGCAAGACATGTACTTTTCTCTAACCGGGTTTACTCTCACAGAAATTTTCACAAACAGTTCCAGTGCAAAACAATTTAAAAAAAAAAAAAACCTCCAACTTCATAGTTCAACAAGACACACCAGACGTATCAGAGGAATCACCAGACCCAGTTTGGCCAGCGCCAACGGAGAAGCTGCAACGACTATTACCATTAGTCCACGGAAATAAAACACGAATATAGGCGTTTTTGTTCAGGGACACGAGGTGAGACATTGCTAATTTTTTAACAGTGAGTGACATGGCTGAGAGAAGAATGGGTCTTACGTTGTTTTATTTATGTAATGTTATGTTAATGTAATGCTAATGTCGAGTTGAAAGTTGAAAGTTGAATTTTCTGTTAAGGAAAAGGGAAAGAAAGTGCCTCGGCTTGTCTGCTTCTGAAGACAGCTACGGAGTACGGACAGATTCAGAGGTGCAGTCTCGTTATTCCAATTAGGTAATAAGGGTATTTCGGTCCACCGGATGATAATGCTTTTGACGGACAGTAGTTGCACATTGCTTCTGCATCTTGCATATAATTATAAGGGTATTTTGGTCATAACAATATATATATATTTTTAAATTTCATCATCATCGTCATCATTATTTTCCAAGGTACTTTGAGAGTTTATATATATATATATATATATGATAGAATTTCTACTTTAGTCTAATCTAAGTGTATATGTATGTGAAGCTCTCCATAGAGACTTGAACCTCGACCTTTACTCTCTACATCCTATAACTAGTTACACTTGTATAGTGATCACCACCAATGATGTGTGATAGTGGTACTTTAAGAGTTGAAATTGAACATTTTTGAGATAATGGTACCACCAATGATAGTGATACTTTACCCTCTACATCCTATAAGCACTTACACTTGTAGAGTGATCACCGCACCAATGATGTGTGATAGTGATACTTTAAGAGTTGAAATTGAACATTTTTGAGAATGGAAGTTGACTTGTTTTAGGGTGGAGAAGTAGACTTGTTTTAAGGCTTGAAGTTGGGCTTAACAATTTTGGTATACTTAAGGATTTAAAGCATTCATATTAGTTTCTTTAGAATTATAACTAAAATAATCCAAGACGACTCAATTTTCTACTTTATCTATTTTTTAAAATTTACATATATTAGACTTAATATTTTATCTTTTACTTTATTTTGAATATTTATTTTTCTCTCATCTCTATTCACTCTCCTCTTAACATATCCGTATTTTCCATCTTTCTCAATATCAACCACCATAAGACACAATTGCCACCACACATAGCCATGAACTAACCAAATTAGCTAGCCACCATTGCATGTAGTGGAGATGATAGATTTGGCCACCAACTAGAATAAGCCAGATCATTTACACAAATCAGAAGCCCAAATTGGGGAAGAACATAATCCAACACCGTCAACCCACCATGACACAACACCGCCACAAATACAACAAAACTCTCCTAGAACACCACCACAACAACACATATACAATAAATCCAAATACAACCACATCAAACAAGTAAATCCAATATTAAACCCACATCAGAATTGAAACTCCATTAAAAATCCAAATTTGATTCGCACGAGTTGAAAAGATCAATTTGTTGGGAAAATATGAATAGTCGGGGCAATTTAAGGCTAGAAGCCTAACCGTGTTGCTGCTTTGATCTTTAGACCACCACCAACAGCCTAAGCCAGCAAATCTACTCTAATCCGCTTCAATCCACGACATTTATAAGTGAAAGATGACATATGAGAGAGAGAGAGAATAATAAAAAAAAAATTATATTTATTTATTTAGCATCAACCTATTGACTAACCTAGTGAAGATGCTATTAAGCATGTCCAAATACTAGGTAGGCCATTGGGATTTTTTTTTTTTTTTTTTTTTTTTTTTTGGCTGGGGGAAAAACCTTTTGAAAAATAGAGTATAATAAGTTTTTCAATTAAATTCTAACATTTAATTGCATTAATTGATATAAAACAATTTAAGTAAAATTAAATTTAATATAGTTATGCGTTTGAATTTAAATGAAGAATCTAATGTATTGCTCTTAAGCTAATGTACTTAAGTTTTACTTTTCTATTTGGGCCCTTGGATGACTCATTCAACCCCTATATATTCATATTAATAAGTTTATTTACACACAAATTTCACACATTTTTTATATTATTATTATTGAGAAAATATGTTATGATTAGTGAATAATACAAGTGGTATTAATGACTGCATTGATTGCTATTTGTGAGTTGTACGAAGGGTACCATAAACTTTATTATATAATTTTTTTAATAAACTAATGTGTCATTTGAATTGAGTAAACTAAGACTAAGACTGAATCTCGTCATATTTAAAGGGTAAAATATGAAGAAAAAAAAAATGATTACTCATATATTGTAGGATTCGGATTCCTAAGCTTGATTGCCTGCAATATAAATAAAAGTATAAAACACTTCTCCTACCTACAAAATATCTAATATTTAGAATTTATTTATTTGTAAATGTGAGAAGACTTTTTATTTTTGCTATCATTATTTGTGTGTTCAAACTTGATGATGTGTGAAATTAGTACGCCATGTGTTTTGAATTTTAGCGTAAATTAACAACTTGAAAAAGGAAGAAAGACTATCAAAGTGACCAGAGTGAATCGGTCAAGAACCCTACAATGCTTAAGTCAGTATTTCTCTCAAGAACTCTTATGATAAGTGGATGAATGGTCATGTATTCCTTGATTTGGTCCCTTTTATAGAGAGTTTGGAGTGAGTTTACTTGTTAGGTACCACTAATATCGTGCGAGATGTTTGGATTTAGTGAGGATAGTTGAGCAAATCTCGGATAATTTACTCCATGTCTCGGAATAGTGGAATATTATACAACTATTCTTGGTTTGCAAAAAGCACCTTAGAATTCACTAAGTATTAGTCGTCCATGTCTTTTGTCTATAGTCGATCTATTTTCCTTTAATGACTTGGCTTCTTGATGTTATTATTATTTTTTTTTTCCTTTTCCTTCTAGATGACTATCTTGGATGTGAATCTCTTAGATGACTCTTATGGATGATATATACTTTTTTAATTACCCATTAGAACTAATTAATGATCTTCACTCATGAGTAGGGCAGACCCACTTAGAAGCGGGTGTGGCGGCCAAACTTCTAATTTTATAAAATTACCCTTAAAGTTTTCTAAAATTTTCAAAAAATATAAGATTGCCCCCCCCCCCCCCCCCAAACTTCTTAAATATTATAATTTCACCCCTAAATTTAATAAATTAATGTGTCATTTGAATTGAGTAAACTAAGACTAAGACTGAATCTCCTCATATTTAAAGAGTAAAATATGAAGAAAAAAAATGATTACTCTTATATTGTAGGATTCGGATTCCTAAGCTTGATTTCCTGCAATATAAATAAAAGTATAAAACACTTCTTCCTAGGAACCTACAAAATTATCTAATATTTAGAATTTATTTATTTCTAAATGTTAGAAGACTTTTTATTCTTGCAATCATTATTTGTGTGTTCAAACTTGATGATGTGTGAAATCAGTAGGCCATGTGTTCCGAACTTTAGCGTAAATCAACAACTTGAAAAAGGAAGAAAGACTATCAAAAGTGACTAGAGTGAATCGGTCAAGAACCCTACAATGGTTAAGTCAGTATTTCTCTCAAGAACTCTTATGATAAGTGGATGAATGGTCATTTATTCCTTGATTTGGTCCCTTTTATAGAGAGTTTGGAGTGAGTTTACTTGTTAGGTATCACTAATATCGTGGGAGATGTTTGGATTTAGTGAGGATAGTTGAGCAAATCTCGGATAATTTACTCCATGTCTCGGAATAGTGGAATATTATACAACTATTCTTGGTTTGCAAAAAGCACCTTAGAATTCACTAAGTATTAGTCGTCCATGGTCTTTTGTCTATAGTCAATCTATTTTTCCTTTAAATGACTTGGCTTCTTGATGTTATTATTTTTTTTTTTTCCTTTTCCTTCTAGACGACTATCTTGGATGTGAATCTCTTAGATGACTCTTATGGATGATATATACTTTTTTTAATTACCCATCAGAACTAATTAATGATCTTCATCTCATGAGTAGGGGCGGACCCACTTAGAAGGGCGGGGGCTGTGGCCCCCCAAACTTTTCTAATTTTATAAAATTACCCTTAAAGTTTTCTAAAATTTTCAAAAAATATAAGATCCCCCCCAAACTTCTTAAATATTATAATTTCACCCCTAAATTTACTAAAATTTTCAAAAGAAATATGATTAACCCTCCAAACTCTTCATATTTCTTGTATGACACTATTAAATTGATTCAACTTTATATTTATTATTATACCATGAGGTAAGATTCCTAGTGTTATATACCAGTCATTGGGATGAAAGATTACTCCACATCCTCTATGATGTGCTCTCGTCTCAATGGGAGGAAAAGAAAAAATATAACAATATTCTTGCAAATTATCCTTGTATATGGAATCTATGCCTGTTTATTTTTGAAGCCAAAACAAACCAGTCACCCATAGTTCTTTAATATATCGAGATCTACAAATCTTTATCAGGTTGTTAGCTTTGTATTGAAATTGTGTTTTTAACGCACGATTTTAATTCAAAAGGTAAGTATAATATTGTATGTATAATAAATACTATTTCTGTCCAACTGGTTTAGATCTTGAAAGTCTCGAAGTACTTATGCTTATTGCTTGATGTCAATGAAATGTTCTTCAAAGTCAGACAACCTATGGAAAACTTAATTTATATTTTCAAACATGCACCTTCCTCGAAACTACAATTCCCTCCCATTTTCTATTCATATGGCTAAGATTGTTTTATACTACTAGAAAATTTTCCCTTGACTGTCATTGTTAAAAGCGATGACATATCAACATCCCGTAGTTAATTACATAACAAATACCGTAGAATAATATAAGAAATAAAAGTCCCATTGGATGCAAATCACAATTGTAGCCCACTAGCCCCTGGGTTAGCTATCATTGAATATTTGCTTTCATAGGCCAATAATGCATTATTTATTTTTTTGCAATGCACTCCACAAATTGGCAAACGTTGAATTTAAAACAATGATTGACTTGATGTTGGCCTAAGAGCTCTAATAAGAAATTGGTCATTGATTAAATTTGAAGAGACTCCAATATCCAAGAATGGTTTTAAAATTTTCAGTTCTAGCCTAAGGTGTAACCAAAAAAAAAAAAAAAAAAAAAAAAAAAACCTACAAAACTATCTTATATTTAGAATTTATTTATTTACAAATGTGAGAAGACTTTTCCTTTTGCTATCATTATTTGTGTATTCGAACTTGATGATGTGTGAAATCAGTAGGTCGTATGTTCTGAACTTCAGTAGTAGATCAACAACTTGAAAAAGGAAGAAAGACTATCGAAAGTCACTAAAGTGAACCAGCCAAGGACCCTCCAGCGATTAAGTCAATATTTCTCTCAAAAAATCAAGTATGATAAGTGGATGAATGGTCATACATACTTTGGTTTGCTGAGCCTTGGTCCCTTTTATAGAAAGTTTGGAGTGAGTTTACTTGTTAGGTACCACTAAAATTGTGGGAGATGTGTTGACTTAATGGAGAGAGTTGAGCGAATTTTGGGTAATTCACTCCACATCTCAGAATAGTGGAATGTGGTGCAACTATTCTTGGTTTGAAAAAAAAAAAAAAAACAAAAACAAAAACAAAAACACCTTAGAATTCACTAAGTATTAGTCATCCATGGTCTTTTGTCTGTAGACAATCTATCTTTCCTTTAGATGACCTTGCTTGTTGATGTTACTATTTTGTTCTTTTCCTTTTGGATGACTATCTTGGACGTGGATCTCTTGGATGACTCTTATGGACGATATATACTTTTTTTAATTACCCATTGGAACTAATTAATGATCTTCACCTCATGAGCAGGGGCGGACCAACTTAGAAGGGTGGGGGCCATGGCCCCCCCCCACCCCCCCCAAAAACTTTTCTAATTTTATAAAATTACTCTTAAAGTTTTCTCAATTTTTCAAAAAAATATAAGATTGGCCCCTCAAACTTCTTAAATATTATAATTTTACCCCTAAATTTACCTAAAATTTTCAAAAGAAATATGATTAGCCCCCTAGGCCCCCAAACTCTTCATATTTCTTGTATGACACTATTAAATTGGTTCAACTTTATATTTATTACTAATTGCTAACCCTTGCAATGCACGGGAAAATTTTGCATAAATGTAAAATTTATCATGTATAAGATTCAAAGCTAAAATTATTAAAGCATAATGAAAATATTTGATCACACAACAAAGAAATATAAGAGAAAGAATCTGAATATTCTGAGCCTAAAAAAAAACAAAACATATATATGTCTATGTGATTACACAACAAAGAAATATAGAGAAGGATGAGTTACCTTCAAAAGAATAATTTGTGGATATAGTTGTTGAAATCTGTTAGATAATTTTAGATCTTGCAAAAAAGGAAAAAAAAAAAAAAAAGAGTGAGAAATCAAAGAATCAAATGTTCAAATTTCCAAAAGTTCGAAAACAATAATAATAAATTAGATGATTTAGAGCCTAGAAATTATTGAAACAAAACAAAATAATATATGACTTCACAATAGAGAAATATAACAAAAAGATTGGTTACCCTTGGTGAAAATAGCTATAGCAATAGTGGAGTCAGTGCATTGTGGCAGCGAGAGAACAATATCGAAGATGTGTTTGTTTTCTTAGTTGTTTAGAGACTTTTGCTTCATGTAGGATTTGAAGTCTAAAAAAGCAAAACACTTTTATAATAGAAATTTTTTTCTCCCAAAGCCAAAACTTATCAACAAAAATCAATGAAACTTGGCTATAATATAAAATATCAGCTACAGGACTTTTTTTTTCCCTCAAATCTTTAATTCACAAATGCCAAGAAGAGGAACAGACATAATTTAAATCATCAAACTAAAGCTAGCCCAAAGCATGCATACATACAGTTACATATACTTATAATGTAACCTTAGCCAAACAATGTGAGAATCTACAATTCTACATTAGATTAAACCCTAAAAGGAACTTTGTTTTTTCAAATACAGTAAAAATTTCGAGTGAATTGCAGTAGCAAAATGTCCAAAATTCAAACCAAACTCTATAGCAACCAATACATTCACACATACATATATACATATATATATATATATATGTGTGTGTGTGTGTGTGTACGTATGTGTATATATATATATATATATATATGATAAGAGATTTATGTAAAAGAATCAAAATTAATCTGCGATTGATTTATGCTAATATCAAAATATGTATGTATACTCACGGATTGTGAATTCAGTGGGAGCATTAGAGCTGAAACAATAGAAATAGAAATACAAGATGATATATCACTGTAAACAATATATTTTTCAATATTCGAATTTGAATTAAAAATTGAAAATAGAGAAAGAGAAAATTAATTAATACCGGCAGCAGCAGGCGTCGGAGGAACAGCAACATATGGAGAAGATTTTTGTGTTTCACTTTTTAATAGGAATAGTAGTATTTTAGTAGGATAGGTAACAGAGTTGCAAAGAGGTTTAAACGTGTGATTAGCAATGTTTTAGTAGGTTATGTATTTTTTTTTTTTACTGAATTTTTGTTTTTTATTTTTTTATTTAAATAATGCTGATGTAGAAAATTGTGGAGAGGTCAGAGGCTTTAGTTATATATATATATATATATATATGGATTAGTAGTGTTTTATTAGGTTATGTATTTTTTTTTTTTTACTGATTTTTTGTTTTTTATTTTTTTATTTAAATAATGCTGATGTAGAAAATTGTGAAGAGTTAAGAGGCTTCGATTTTATATATATATACATGGGCGGCTCCACTTGGAGCCTATGGGGTTCAAATGAACTCCCTGCTGGCCCCACAAAAAATAATTAAAAAAACAAAAAAAAAACTATATATATATATATATATATATATATTTTTTGACCTCCTTAAAATAAAATTTTGAACACCTTGATTGTGGATTTTTATTTATTTATTATTTAAGCCCAACTAAAATAAGTTTGAATATGATCATTTTAACAATATTTTAGCATTTTTATACACACACACACACACACACAAAAAAAAAAAAAATCAATAACAAACCAATTTGATTTAAAATCTGGAAAAAAAAAAAAAGTCCAATGGATCAATGGGAGATCAATGGATGAATGATTGCTTGACTGTATACATTGAAAAAGATGTAACTCGTAAGATTTATATGAAGAAATTATTTAACAATTTCAATATATGAAACATCATAGAAAGTAATTGTAAAACTTTATGTATTTCGGTTTTTTTTTTTTTGGTTTTGTTTTTTGTGATGTCGATAAATTCAAGTTCTCTTTTGTTTTAAATTTTGCATAATTTATGTTTCTTATTGACCTCCCTAAAAAATAATCCTAGAGCCGCCACTGTGTATATATATATATATAGATTATATTGGCCCCATTCATAAAAGTTTAGTTCCGCCCCTACTCATGAGGTATGATTCCTAGTGTTATATACCAGTCATTGGGATGAAAGATTACTCCACATCCTCTATGATGTGCTCTCGTCTCAATGGGAGGAAAAGAAGAATATAAAAATATTCTTGCAAATTATCATTATATATGGAATCTATGCCTGTTTATTTCGGAAGCCAAAACAAACCAGTCACCCCTAGTTCTTTAATATATCGAGATCTATAAATCTTTATCAGGTTGTTAGCTTTGTAGAATTGAAATTTGTGTTTTTAACTCACGATTTTAATTCAGAAAGTAAGTATAATAGCGTGTGTATAATAAATACTATTTCTGTCCAACTGGTTTAGAACTTGAAAGTCTCGAAGTACTTATGCTTATTGCTTGATGTCAATGAAATGTTCTTCAAAGTCAGACAACCTATGGAACACTTAATTTATATTTTCAAACATGCACCTTCCTCGAAACTACAACTCCCTCCCATTTTCTATTCATATGGCTAAGATTGTTTTATACTTCTAGAAAATTTTCCCTTGACTGTCATTGTTAAAAACAATGACATATCAACATCCCGTAGTTACATAACAAATATTGTAGAATAGCAAAATTCTGGTAACACAATCTTTGTGCACAACTCACCCACGTGGCGAGTTGTGGTTGGTGAAGGGGTGACCCACCATCACTCCTCCACCAATCACAACTCGCCACATGGGCGAATTGTGTATAAAGTTGTGCACAGAGTTGTGATACCAGAACCACTCCTGTAGAATATTATAAGAAATAAAAGTCCCATTAGATGCAAATCACAATTGTAGCCCGCTAGCCCCTGGATTAGCTATCATTGAATATTTGCTTTCATAGGCCAATAATGCATTTTTTATTTTTTTTTACAATGCACTCCACAAATTGGCAAACGTTGAATTTAAAACAATGATTGACTTGATGTTGGCCTAAGAGCTCTAATAAGAAATTGGTCATTGATTAAATTTGAAGAGACTCCAAGTATCCAATAATGGTTTTTATTTTTTCAGTTCTAGCCTAAGGTGTAAAAAAAAAAAAAAACCTTCAGCTGCTATATATAGATAGCTAGAGAGATTTCAGATGTCCATTATTTCGAAGTAAAACATCCAGAAAGTGAAATATGGCTCTGGCTCAATTCCATATTGTTCCGCCAAAAGTCTTTCAATTGCATATGCTCTTTGTCTTCCTTGCCCTCCTTTGGGATCTGGCCTATGCTGACCCTCCATATCACAATTGTTCGAACACTGGTAACTATACAGTTACTAGTCCATTTCAGAATAATCTTAACAATATCCTCCATTCTTTATCCTCGAATGCTTCCATTTCCAAATTCTACAATACCTCCACTGGCAATGACACGAATAGAGTTTATGGTCTCTACATGTGCCTCGACTATGTTACAAACGAAAGCTGTCACGACTGCATAACTACGGCTTCACAAGATATCTGGAAGCTTTGTCCAAGCACAACAGAAGCAGTGGTGTGGGAGGAGATATGTCAATTGCGCTACTCCAACAAAAGTTTCTTTGGCATATTAGATGTCACAGGAACTACTCCCTTAGACAACCAGAAGAATAATTCACAACCAGAAGTGTTCAAATCTATTGTGAACGTGACATTGAATAATCTTGCTAACCAGGCAGCTTTCAATCTTTCAGCTAACATGTATGCTACTGGAGAAGCAGCCTTTCAAGACAAAACAATCTATGCTCTAGTACAGTGCACTAGAGACCTGTCTGCCAATGACTGTAATTTATGCCTTCAGAGTGCTACAGCAGATATTTTGAGGATCTACTATTACTCCGTTGGTGCAAGACTTCTCAGTCGTAGTTGCTTCTTGAGATATGAATTGTATTCCTTTTATGGAGGCACACCTAACTCTTCTGGTTCTTCACAAGCGGGAGGTAAGTATTTGCAAACAATAACACCAATTTTGATTTTATAATATTCACAAGTGACAATCAATAACTAGATGTAAATGATTACTTTCAAATGCAGGTATTCAAATGAAATTGTGGATGATTGTAGTTGTTACTGTTGTATCAGCATGCTTGGTGATAGTCCTTCTGGGTCCCTATGTTTACTATCGGATGATGAATAAAAATGGTAAAAAAAAAACATGTATACATTTAGAATAAATCATAGTTTTGGTGCCTGAAATTTGGAAAAGGTTCGATTTTGGTACAAAATATTTGGATTTGGCCCCAAATTTTTTACAAAAGGTAACAATTTTGTCCCATGTCCATGGGCTCCATTCAATTTCAGTCTCTTAATTAACATTCGGTCAGTTCAATTTTGGTCACTAAATATTGGATTGATTTGATTATAGTCCTTTAAATACGTGATTGATTTGACTTGATCTTTTAAAAATATTGGGTATCCTATATCCCATTAGTCACCCAAATTGGAAAGTAGATGAAATGACCAGATTTTTCCCCTTTTTAAATTTTTGGGACCAAATTTGATTGGTTTAGATTTGAGAGGACAAAATCAAACCTACACCAAATTTCAAGGACAGAAATATTTAACACATAAATATATATATATATATATATATATCTTGCTCCATAATTTTCTACTTTTTCATTCAATTTAGGGAAGAAGAAAAATTTTAGGACATGGAATAATTCAAAACATTGGTAGTACCAATAACTTAGATTTCCATCACCAACATTTTCAAGGAAGATATGACTCGAAATCTCAGGAGTTCCCCTATTTTAATTTGGCATCTCTGCAAGCAGCTACCAACAACTTTGGTGATTCAAATAAGCTTGGGCAAGGTGGCTTTGGTCCTGTTTACAAGGTTATAACGTTTCTTAGGGCTCATTTAGAAAAATTTATTTTCAACTTATTGACTTAGGTACAATTTTTAAAGCTTTATTTTTATAGATACAATTGTACTTTTGTCTCCTTCATTTTTAAGCATGATCTAAGTCAATAAAAATAATCTCTCTTAAACTAGCACTAAACAAAACAATACCAATTATGATTATAATAAAAGGGAAAAGTCCATCCTTGATTTCTAATTTTACAATTTGAAGAATTATCCATTTCACTTTTATGTTAACTAGTTGAAACAACCAATGATCCTTTGTAGGGCATACTAAGTGATGGAAAGGAAGTAGCAATTAAGAGGCTCTCATGCTACTCTGAGCAGGGTTCAGAGGAATTCACAAATGAAGTTCTACTAATAATGAAACTTCAACACAAAAATCTTGTCAGGCTTTTGGGGTTTTGCATAGATGGAGAGGAGAAGCTACTTGTCTATGAATTCATGCCCAACAGTAGCCTAGATGTCATTCTCTTTGGTTTGTTAATTTCCTCACAACTTTATATTTTCTTAGCTCTTGAAATGACTTTGTACATATTCAGGAATAACTACTAAATACATCGTATCAAAAAAAAAAAAAAAAAAAAAAAAAAATCTAAATGCATTTCATTAACTTCAATAATGACTTCTTTGAAGCTATTGATTTTCTTTTGACTTTTGATGGTTAAGATCCAAGGAATCGTGCACAACTCAATTGGAGCAGACGTCTTAATATAATAACTGGAATTGCACGTGGAATTCTTTATCTTCATGAGGATTCTCGACTTAGAATTATTCATAGGGACCTAAAAGCTAGCAATGTGTTGTTGGACTATGAAATGAATCCTAAGATTTCAGACTTTGGAATGGCAAGGATCTTTGCAGGAAATGAAGGTGCAACTAATACTACTACAATAGTGGGGACATAGTAAGTACACTTTTAAAAAAAATAATTTTCAATTATATTCCTTAGAGTCAATTGGATGTTTAAAAATGATGTATTCTTTCTGAAAGAAATTCATACTATGCCATATAGTAAATGAATGAAGGAGCTGAAATGATTAGAGTTATAGGTATTAATCATGAAGAATAAAAATGCTTTAATAATTATTTCTTTACTATATTTTTTTATAGTGGATATATGGCTCCAGAATATGCTATGGGAGGAATATATTCTATCAAGTCTGACGTGTTTAGTTTTGGAGTACTCTTGCTTGAGATCGTATCTGGGAAGGGAAATGCTGGCTTCCATCAATCAAAACGTGCTTCTAGCCTGCTAGCATATGTAAGTTTATTTGTCTTAATTAAGTCAAGATCATACTACTGAGGTTCACATCGCAGTAAAAAATGATCTATAAACTCATTGAATTATGGTGCAGGCATGGAAACTATGGAATGAAGGAAAGGCATTGGAGCTAATGGATCCTTTATTGATTGATTCGTTCAATAAAGATGAATTTCTAAGATACGTACAAATTGGACTTTTGTGTGTTCAAGAAGATGCATCTGATAGGCCAACAATGTCAGCTTTGGTTGTAATGTTGAAAAGTGAAACTGTGAGTCTTAGCCCACCTGAACGACCTGCCTTTTCGATGGGTAGATTCACTGAGAACAACGAAACCGATCCTGATTGTCTCTCTGTTTCCGGCTTATCAATTTCCAGTATTAGGCCACGGTGAAGGATCCATAAATGGATTTGAAACTTCATTAATGTCTTATATGATTATATCATTCGTGTGTGCTGTATCGAAACAAATGTCTGTATTCGCTTGAAATTTACAATTGACTTTATAATGCATGTCATTATACATGTATCCTATATTCCCTATGTGACATCGTTTGAAAAATGTTAATAACTTTTAACATTCTAGCAGCACTTGCATGTGGCATCAGTAATTGTATAATAGAAAAAGTAACACATTTTAGCAAACCAAACTCAAAATTTACCTACATCATGCCATATAAAGTTGTGAAAAATTACATGGTTGTTACAGTAATTATGTAAATTTATACTAAAATTATTCATTTTGTAACTTATTTTTTATTCTTTCTTTACGTATTCTGAGGATGAAGAAAGAAAATAGATGATAGTTGTTATGTGTGAAAAATGTGAAGTAATTAAAGACATCAAGAAAAATTAATATTTTAAATTTTTAATGAAATATTGTGCAAAATAAATAATCTAATGTGAATTATTTTGAAAAGTGAACAAGAAAGCAGTGCACAAGCCAATGATGACCCTTTAGTTTGATCGGAGGATTCCTCCTTGCCTTCTCTCCATACTACAAAAGGGTTTACTAAGTTAATAATAAAAAAAAAAAAAAAACTTTTATCCTTAACAACTAAAAAATTTCAGTTGTTTAAAAAGTCAGTCCCTAGGTTTTTGGCATTGTTATCCAATGTTACCCTTATCATTATCTCACTAACTGAAAACCCCTAATTAGGGTCTATTTGAGATCTGTTTATTTTTGTTGAAATTGAAAACTTTTTGCTGAAAGTACTGTAGATAAAAATAAAAGTTAGATGATATCATTATCTCACTAACCGAAAACCCCTAATTAGAGTATATTTGGGATTCATTTATTTCACTGAAACTGAAAACTTTTTGCTGAAGGTACTATTGATAAAGTTAAAAGTTAACTGAAATAGTATAATGAGACCTATGAATAGTACTAAAAAATACAGTGGAGCCCATAAATAGTAGCAAAAATAAATTGAATAATAAAATAAGTTGACATTTTAATTTTTGCCTAGCACACACCTAATGTCTTACAAATACAAATTACTTACACGTCATACTTAGAATTGATGTGAATTACAGCTTAATATTAGAATTTGACCTATATGAGATGGGTGTGTCCAAATTAATGTTTGGTAGCACTAACCTCTTCTCTCAAGAGGTCTTCTTTTAATGACTCAAAAAAAGAAAAAGAAAAAAAGAGGTCTCCTTTTACAAATAAGTAAATGTGTATTATTTATATATTTATTTATTTATCCTCCATCTAAATATTTTAAAGTTGACAAAAAACCTTGTAACTTGGTGAAATTACTTAGTCTTTTACGAAGAGTATTAAAGTTTGAATCCTCATTGTAACAATTGTTTTTAAAAAGCAAGTTATGTTGAGTATGGAGAATCTATTTTAAATTTTAAAATGTCGCTGTCACGTATATTTTAGCTGTTTGAATATATTATCATTTTATTTGGCCTTATTATTTAAACTTATTTTGATTAATGTGTCAGGATATGTGTGAAAATATTTTGGATCATTTCAAAATAGAATAATAGATACAAAAATGTGGTATTTGCGTTAATAATATGTAGCTGAAATTATCCCAATCACTTCTGACATTTTACAAAATGAAACTTCCTCAAACGTTTTATGAAATGACACTTACACCCTTAAGATTTTATGAATATCTTAAATAAGTCCATTAATTTTTATATAGATAGTCTCATTAAATGAAATATTTTGTTAGAAAAGTGAGGATAGACTTATTTGTTACATTTAAAAATTTTCAAGAGGTTGGTGTAATTTATCTTAGTAGATGACTATGAAAACGGATCTGGATTCGATTTGCACTGTGCTACCGCTGTTTTGATGTGAGAAAAAAAAAAAAAAAGTTAACAATGTGAAAAAGTAGAATGGCAAAATATTTTATAAGTTAAAATTAAGAGTGAATTTTTCAAATTTTAATCTTAGCTATTAAAAGCGCAATCTGATTTAGATATGAGGCAATAAAAATGTGTAATTACTCATTACAACTGGAGGAAAATAGTTAACAAAGTGATGTGTGTGTGTGTGTGTGTGTGTGTGTGTTGGGGGGGGGGGGGGGGTGTTGGTGGAGGTGGGTGTTTAGAATCCATGGCTGTCACAACTGGCTTCACTAAATTAATTGTAACAAGTAGCTTCACAAAATTACATCAATATTTTGGATAAAAACAAATTTTTAGATAAAGACAAGTAGACAACAACTTACTTTTTCTATCAATTTCTTTAGATTAAATAACAATAAGTTTTTTGAACAGAACATGTAACATACATCTTAGATAAAATAATAATAAGTGTTTTAACAGAAGATGCAACATATATTTAAGATAGAGACAACTTATTTGACTTTATTAATTTATTTAGATAAAGTAACAGTAATTTAAAAAAAATATATAACATGCATTTTAAATAAAAATAATAATAAATATTTTAACAAAACATGCAATATAAATTTAAGTTTCAGTTGATAGAGATAACAACTTATTTATTCTTATCAATTTTTTTAAGTAATATAATAATAAGTATTTTAACAAAACATGCAACATGTCGCATGCATCTAAGTTTCAGTTGGCAAAGACAACAACTTATTTGATCTTATTGGTTTCTTTAGATAAAGTAACGCGATAAGTGTTTTAACAAAACATGCAACTTGGATCTAACTTTTAGAAATTTAAATCCTACTCTAAATAAAAATTTATTATCAAAATTTAAAAACTTATATATATTCACTAATGGTCTTTCCATAGAATCCTTCTTGAACCCCATGTTTTTGGTTTTTATTTTTATTTTTTATTTTTTATGTTTTGCAAGTTGTAACTTATGCATATGTATTAATATATGATAATTTTGATTAAATAAATTCATTTTACTTATTATTATTTGTTTCTAAATTTCATGTATAGATATTAAGTCAAAAGAAGTCTTTTATAAAGAAGCAAAACAAGGGACTCTTATTTAAGTTCTTAGTTTCTCTTAGGTAAGTTTTTATTTTATTTTTAAATTCTCAACATTTGAACTATTTTGTGTGTTTTAGATTTTGGTTATTCTATGTATTTATTAGTTTGTATGTGTTTTAATTTTTACAGTTGACTATCACTATGAAAAATTTGGTTCAAAACATGTCTTTCATGTGTTGTATATGATTCCAAGTTACTTTTACTAATTGATTGTAAAGACTTTATCAATGTTTATATTAATTATTTTCATTGTGCTTTGTGTTAATTTCTTATTACGTGAAATTCTTCTCATATCCTTTTAGATCATATAATATAAGTTCCTTGTGAACTTTTTAATGACTATATTTCTTTTGAAAGTCTAACTAAATTCAATTTAAAATTCCTCCTATATCCTTTTAGATCATAGATAATATTTGGCTAAATTAGATCCATTGGTCCAAAATCCTATGTAAGACTATCTTTACTTAACTTCTTTTTCAATTTATTAAAAAAGTTTGTAAATTTAGATTGTTTTTCTTTAATGATTTGAGATTTTGGCTTACTTTTTATTTTTATTTTTATTTTTTTTTTAGAGTGTATTTTATAGCAATGGTGCCACTTTGTTGCTTGTCTTGCTGCTTGGATTTGCTATTAAGGTTTAGGGTTGATATTAATGGAATTTGGGGAAAATGTTTGTTTTGTTGCTATCTTTTTTTCCTTATATGTTTTTGTTTGTTCTTTTATTCCTTGTTCGGATTCTTGGCATAAGTGCTTGGGTCCAAGTCTCACCAATATACGTGGGATTGGACAAACCTAAGTTCGGGGTTTAAAACATCATCATCTTTAGCTCATGTCTACATTGGAAACACCCACATAACACAATGTTTCTTTTCCTTTTTTACCCCCCCCCCCCCCCCCCCCCCCCAAAAAAAAAAGGAAATTTTGTCTTGTTGTGTAAAATGTTGAATCATTTTCTCATCTAAATTTCCTCTAACATGTCCTTGGCCATTCCTCGTCAAGACCAAATAGTCCACCCTTGTTATTTCAACCCTTCAATCATATATTCTAATTTAAGGTAGGTCAGGTTCAAGTTATACTTGATGCAATTTGATCAATGTTACTATTTTGTAACTTTTCATTAAGAGAGTATTTTGATGAATTAATGGTTGAATTACATTACCTCCTTATATTTTATATATTTGCTCAAAATTGTCATAGATTAATAGTTATCTCATCGGATTCAACAAAACAAAATAAATCTAAATTTTAAGTTTCATTCGCTTAAAATTATACACAAAACATGAGTTTGTGGATTGGGTTATAAGTAATATATAATTAACTCAAGATATAACATGCATATTAGCATAAAACAAATTAGCATGCATAATAAGAATAATGAAAATATTTAATTTAATGATGAATTTTTAAAATATGAAATAAAAGTTATTCATTGATGTAACATCACAAAAAGTTGTATCGCGTGTAACTTGATCCTACCTAAGGTCATTTGAACAACAGGATTTGATCAACCGAATATGCCCTTAACAGGGAGTTTCATGCATTTATAATTTTTTTTTTTTTTTAAAGATTTGAAATTCTTATCAACTGAATATGCCCTTACCCACAACCTTTCAAATATGAAATGTCAGCATAACAGTGAAGTTCAAGAAATATTCCAAAAATTCCCTTATAATATTACTAGCCGCTGAGCATGCCCTCACTCGCATGCTTAGGATTTTTTTTTTTTTGGTAAATGTTAATAATTTGCATCTATTATAATTTAGAAATATATTTTTTTATTTATTTTTGAAACAAATAAAAAGGATAAATTTTATAGATAAGCAGTAATTGTAATTTCTTTTTTGAATGTGAGAGAAAAAAATCATAAATTTTAAGAGTTTTTTTTTTTTTTTAAAATTAAAATGAAATTTGTTATTTGTCATTCATTACCATATTTCTAAATGAAATACTCTTCATTAATGAAGATATTTTTGAACCATATAAAAGTTCAGTTGAAAGATGAGAATCATCTTATATATAGTATAGATAAATACCATATATAGTTAGATTTTTTGATTTGTTAGACCATATTTTCAAATGAAAGTGGTTTCAACTTTTGAGTCCCCCTCCAAAGGAATATCGACTACATTTCCATTTCAAATAATCAATTAAATAGCATATCTGAGAACTGGTCATAGATTTTAATTCTTTTCCCTGTATCAAAGTACGGAGAAATCAACTGAAAATGCTTGGACAAGGCACACCTGATTTCTAAAAATCATACCCATGAAGGGCTAAATATGTAAACAAAATAAAGAAACTAAAATATTGTAACAAGCGAGGGTTTAAAGGATTTTTTTTTTTTTTTGTTTGTATTGTTTTTTTGTTTTTTTTTTTTTTTTTTTTTTTTTTTTGTTTTGTTTTGTTTTTTTNGTCCACCCTTGTTATTTCCAACCCTTCTATCATATATTCTAATTTAAGGTAGGTCAGGTTCAAGTTATACTTGATGCATTTTGATCAATGTTACTATTTTGTAACTTTTCATTAAGAGAGTATTTTGATGAATTAATGGTTGAATTACATTACCTCCTTATATTTTATATATTTGCTCAAAATTGTCATAGATTAATAGTTATCTCATCGGATTCAACAAAACAAAATAAATCTAAATTTTAAGTTTCATTCGCTTAAAATTATACACAAAACATGAGTTTGTGGATTGGGTTATAAGTAATATATAATTAACTCAAGATATAACATGCATATTAGCATAAAACAAATTAGCATGCATAATAAGAATAATGAAAATATTTAATTTAATGATGAATTTTTAAAATATGAAATAAAAGTTATTCATTGATGTAACATCACAAAAAGTTGTATGCGTGTAACTTGATCCTACCTAAGGTCATTTGAACAACAGGATTTGATCAACCGAATATGCCCTTAACAGGGAGTTTCATGCATTTATAATTTTTTTTTTTTTTTAAAGATTTGAAATTCTTATCAACTGAATATGCCCTTACCCACAACCTTTCAAATATGAAATGTCAGCATAACAGTGAAGTTCAAGAAATATTCCAAAAATTCCCTTATAATATTACTAGCCGCTGAGCATGCCCTCACTCGCATGCTTAGGATTTTTTTTTTTTTGGTAAATGTTAATAATTTGCATCTATTATAATTTAGAAATATATTTTTTTATTTATTTTTGAAACAAATAAAAAGGATAAATTTTATAGATAAGCAGTAATTGTAATTTCTTTTTTGAATGTGAGAGAAAAAAATCATAAATTTTAAGAGTTTTTTTTTTTTTTTAAATTAAAATGAAATTTGTTATTTGTCATTCATTACCATATTTCTAAATGAAATACTCTTCATTAATGAAGATATTTTTGAACCATATAAAAGTTCAGTTGAAAGATGAGAATCATCTTATATATAGTATAGATAAATACCATATATAGTTAGATTTTTTGATTTGTTAGACCATATTTTCAAATGAAAGTGGTTTCAACTTTTGAGTCCCCCTCCAAAGGAATATCGACTACATTTCCATTTCAAATAATCAATTAAATAGCATATCTGAGAACTGGTCATAGATTTTAATTCTTTTCCCTGTATCAAAGTACGGAGAAATCAACTGAAAATGCTTGGACAAGGCACACCTGATTTCTAAAAATCATACCCATGAAGGGCTAAATATGTAAACAAAATAAAGAAACTAAAATATTGTAACAAGCGAGGGTTTAAAGGATTTTTTTTTTTTTTTTTTGTATTGTTTGTTTTGTTGTTTTTTTTTTTTTTTTTTTTTTTTTTTGTTTTGTTTGTTTTTTTTTTTTATGAAGTCAGCTAAAGCCTTGTTCATTAAATTATTGCACAAGTTTATGCATCATTATATTCTTGACAGCCACTCATTAGTTTAATAAAGAGTAAATCTTTATTATCAAAAATAAATAAAGAGTAAATCTCTTTTAGATAGGATTTCTATATAATAATAAAATAGGTAAAGTTTTTTTCTTAATCATTTTCTAGGGTAGGTAAAGAATTGCAAAGTTAATAAGTCAGAATACAACTGTTAGGTAAAATAGACTAATTATAGTTTATAAGGCCATTCTACTGACCTTGATCCATTGTATAATTGACCCAGAGCGGTCAACATGAGAAGGTTTTAACATTCAAAGTTGACTGGGAAGCCATCCGCAGCCTCTTGCAGATTGTACCATTTCATAGTTCACACGTCTGAAATGTAGCAGAATTGGATAAATAACTTGTTACCCAATCCATAATATCAAATTAATAGAATTAATGGTCATACATAATTAAGCTCGTTCACGTGATTTAACCTCTTAACAACTATGCCACTTGTTTAACTAGTCCTTTGATGTAGGGGTCCCAAAATTTGACACGACTCGCAAACCAGATACAACATGACACAAAATTAGCAGGTTATGGGTTGAGGCTTAACGGGTTTGTGTCATATTCGGGTTGACACGGTTGACCCATTTAATAAATGAGTTAGGTTATTGTTGAACACATAGAACCCGTTTAACCCGTCTGACTTGTTAATTAAATGACATTTTACTAATATATCCTTAAAACTCTAGGTATATAAACATATTAGTTGTTGTGATTTATTTTCTTTAACATATTGTGATTGATTATTTGTGATATTGAAATATGCTTTAGTTTTGAATAATTATTTGTGATACAATTATTCGTTAGTTCTGAATTTTATATTAAAAATATCTATTTGTTTGTTTTTTCATAATTTTTTTTTCTATTTTGATAAAATATGATAAACAAGTCGACACGACTGACCCGTTTAATAAATGGGTCGTGTTAGAGTTAAGGAATTTTGACCCGTTTAATAAACATGTCGGGTTAGTGTTGACCTATGTAGTCGAATATTCATGACTTAACACGATACGAACTCGACACGTGAACACAAATTACTACCCCTACTTTGATGGTATCAACCATCACTTTTAGTATTTAATAGAAAGCAATATTAATCAAATCCTATGGGACATTGTCACATAGATTAAAAACTACTGTGGGCAATTTATAATTATGCCTAGTATGATGTCAATTTTTTTTAATCGAGACTTGTCAGGGTGTACTCCATTGACTTTCGATAAAGAAAACAAAATGTAATTATAGTACTAGTTGCCCTGGTCAGTCAAGATTCAAAAAATATATATATATATATATATGGGAAATTTCAAATTTGTCCTGATCTCCTTCACTTCATGGAATAGTCAGTCCTAAATCTTTTCCAGTCATTAATTATCTAGCTTAAGCATGAAAGTTTCTCGGCAATTTTCAACAGCTTAATATTATCCAAGTATTTTCCTAAATCTAATTCCTAAATGTCAAAGTATGAATTTTTCTTCCACCAAAAAAAAAAAAAGCTTTTTCGTCAAGGTGGAATAGTCCTAAGTAGAAATTGTAATGTGAGGTTGAGATCCAATTCTACGACTCCTCAAGTTTGGTATTGACCTACCCATATTCAAAGGTAAGTAAAAATGATCTTTGATTAATTGTCTGTCAATGCCTTGAATGCAATAATGTGCTATATCACTTAGAAAAAGGGAAAATGAAAATAGAAACTTCTATAAAAGAACATATTAATGTTGCAGGTGGGCTTTGTTAATCCTNCCTGATCTCCTTCACTTCATGGAATAGTCAGTCCTAAATCTTTTCCAGTCATTAATTATCTAGCTTAAGCATGAAAGTTTCTCGGCAATTTTCAACAGCTTAATATTATCCAAGTATTTTCCTAAATCTAATTCCTAAATGTCAAAGTATGAATTTTTCTTCCACCAAAAAAAAAAAAAAGTAAGAATTTTCATGCGTGACATTCTGAGACCTTTTGTGCTTGAGGTGTCAGCTTATACCCTTTCCATCTCTACTTATTCTTCTATCGAAAGTAGTTATCCTGTGTGCTATCATATTTGGAAGATGGAAAAAGATGTACTTTTAACCATGCTCTTCTTAATTATACCACTGTTTTTGCTCCCTATCCTTACTAGTGCAGACCCCTCGCTATCTTTTGCCCGAATGATTCCAGAAATTACACTCTCAAAGCCCATTTGAAAACAACCTCAAGCAACTTCTTGAGCTATTGCCTTCCAATACTTCAGTAACAGGTTTCTACAACACCTCTATTGGGGATAACCCAGATACTGTCTTGGCCAAGCACTTTGTAGAGCAAGCAAATATGCTTTATAATTTTCTACTTGTCCTAAGAGTTTTAGCTATTAAAAGAATTGTGAAAAACATTATTATAACACAGGGGCTAAATGGAAGACTTGGATGGTCGTGGTGGTCACGTGTGTACCACTGTTAGTTCTAGCAGTTCTCAGTGGTTCTTGTGCTGTTTATCATAGGCGGAAGAAGAGAACACAACCAGGTGAGTGTTATCTAAATGGATAACCATCATAAATGTAGTTCAGAATTACCAACAACCAGGTTTCAAGTTCATTTGCAGATGATGAGAAAAGCCAAAACGCACTATTACATGAGTTGGCACGCCCCACTGGAATTGAGATTACAGAAGATGGTGAATTGGTACCAGGTTCTGAAGATCTTCATTTTATGAATCTATTGACTATAAGGACGGCTACAGATGACTTTTCAGATTCAAATAAGCTCGGACAAGGTGGGTTCGGCACTGTCTACAAGGTAACCAAAGAAGGAAGTTATTTAGCTAACCTTTTTACTGCTTTTACTATTCCACCTATTTTTGAATTTTGTACATCTTGTACCTGGCATATATGCTGGGTAACTTATAAAGAGGTGGGCCACGCAGTGTATGGGTCTCGCTTCCTTGTAAAGTACTTGGCATACTGCAGTGTGTGGGTCACACCTTCTTGTGAGGTACTTGGCATATATGCCGAGTATAGGATATACCACTTCCTACTTTTGTTGTAAGTTATAAAGTCAATAGTGTATGCGTTTGGATAATCATCATTGCTAGTGCTAAAAGTTTAGCAATTTGATATTATAAAAAACTATTTTATCTATTTTATTATTTCATTTTATAATATGCTTAACATCAATAATTTTATTTTAACATTCAACATAATAAAATAATATTAACAATACAATAAAATAATATAGTAGCTTTTAATTATATATATATATATATATATGTATATTACCATCTTAGCTACCCTACACAGCCATCTATGATAGTGCACTGTAGCTCAATAGCTAAATTTTTGGCTTTTCCTCCATTGCAATATGCTTTTTAGTAATGATAGTGCTAAAAATTGCAATATAACTTTATAGCATCACCAATGCTAATGCTCTAATATATTTGTTGAAAGTTGGTAAAAATACAATTGTAGCTAAAACAAATGTGAGATTTTAAAGAACTACACAGAAGCAAATCAACTAAAATTACTATTGTAAGCCACTTGGCCTGAATTTATGCTTGATTATGGATATTCTTATTAGGGTGTCTTGCCAGATGGTAAGGAAGTAGCAGTTAAAAGGTTGTCAAGGAGGTCATGGCAAGGCTTACAGGAATTAAAAAATGAGGTCATACTTATTGCAAAACTTCAACATAGAAATCTTGTGAAGCTCTTGGGATGTGGCATAGAGGGAGAGGAAAAGTTGCTTGTGTACGAATTCATGCCCAATGGAAGTCTTGATTTCTTTATCTTTGGTTTGTTTCTTCCACTCTTCTTCTTATTAGCTTTATTATATTCCAAATTGGTCATACAATTTGCTTTTAAACATGATGCCATACATTAACTCTCTATTCTAGTACTAAATTTCAGATTCAGAAAGACGCACTCAACTTGACTGGAAAACATGTTATAACATTATTGTTGGCATTACTAGAGGACTTCTTTATCTTCATGAGGACTCCCGGCTTAAAATCATTCATAGGGATCTAAAACCCAGCAATGTATTGCTGGACAATGAAATGGTTGCCAAAATATCAGATTTTGGAATGGCAAGGATCTTTGGTGAAAACCAAAACATAGCTAATACTAGGAGAGTCGTTGGAACATAGTGAGTCTTTTTTCTTCCCCCTCTTTTGTCAAGTTTTCCCCAAACATTTTCTTATTTCATTTGAGAAGAATATGTTGTATTGTGGTGCTCAAAACAGCGGATATATGGCTCCCGAGTATGCAATGGAAGGCGTATTTTCTGTAAAATCCGATGTTTTCAGCTTTGGCGTGATCTTACTTGAGATTATAAGTGGGAAGAAAAATAGTGGCTTCTACCTCACAGGACATGCCCAAACACTCCTTGCATATGTATGTTTCTATTGTTTGCTTGAACTAAATATTATTAAGTTGGAAAAAGATGGTTCTGTTTTGGTAAAATTGACGGTATTTATGAGATAAAATTTTATTTAACTTGCATGGATTTTGATACCATGATAAATTCCGTCTCTCCCAAAAGTTTAAGTTTTTTGAAATTCTGAATTTACCTTATGCTTGGAAGGTGAGAGGTGGAGGAAGAGAAATGGAGAGGAGAGGAGACTGTCAGTAGAATGTACTAAATATTAGTTTATTCTAGTCTAGTCACTTTCCCCTTATCCCTCAATCTCCTCATGTTCAAAGCATACCTTGAGTCATTTAACTATAATACTCTAACACATTGATTTTCAAAAAAAAAAAAAAACTCCAACACATTACACACTTTTTGAAAATAAAAATATACTCGCCAATAATTCATTGGTTTGCTTGCATAAATTTATAATGATTGTTTGTCTTTTTCTTAATATTTATGCACAATTTCACTTTTTTTTTTTTTTTTGTAAATTATGTAAAATCATTATTTAATACAGTATTAAAGGCACATTAACAAGGCCTAAGTAAATAAATAAAATCTTTTATTATTTAATGTGCATGGACAGGCATGGAGGCTGTGGAAGGAAGGGAAAGAATTGGAATTTGTAGATCCTTTGTTGATGGTGTCTGGCCAGACAATAGAAGTATTAAAATGCATGCATATTGGGCTTTTGTGCGTGCAAGAGGATCCAGCAGACAGACCCACAATGACATCTGTGGTAGTTCTTTTAGAAATGATTCGGTAGCCCTTCCTCAGCCAAAACATCCTGCATTAGCTATAGCTAGAGTAATTCAGACTGATCAGCTTTCACCAACAAATCCTTCTATAAATGAGCTTACTTTATCCAATGTTTCTCCATGTTGATAACTGACAGGAATAATGCCTCTCTTCGTGGTTTCAGCATCATTGTAAATGTGAAGCAAAATCTAACATCAGAATGTAAGTAAAAAAAGAAAAAAGAAAAAAGAGAAGTGTAAATATTTCTGTAATTATACGTGGTAGGCTTGTGGCACAATTGCATTTATGTTCCCGTTGGTGAAAGAGTCTTTGTTAGTATTATGTTATATTTTTATATTCATATATAGTTGCCCTCTGGCAGTATGCTATTTAAGTGTGCACATGAGTTGTTAATTTGACTTTGTGATATTTTAATTTGAAAGTGATCTTCTTGTGGAATTTGAGTCATTTGACAGGTTAACTAAGAAAACTTAGGATCCTAAGTTTTCTTACTTAACCTCTCCCCTGTTTTCTGTACATCGAATGGGCTTAGATCCCCATGGATGAAAGTGCAATTATGTGATGTGTAAGTGAAGGAAATATTCATGGGGTAAAAAAAAAAAAAGTTAGAGGAAACAAGTGCGTTCTTAAAAAATTACTATAAACATAATTTAAAAAAAATATCAATTAAATTTTTTATAACCTAATATGTGTACTACAAAAAGTATATTTATTAAACTACATATTGTACTAATTTTGACAAAAAGTTTTAAACCTTTTTTTAACTTAGATAATTTAATCAACAATCCCTTAAACACTAGACAAGGTGTGGGGGATTCAGTTTTAGATTAGGGCTTCAAAATAAGGATTTGAATTGGAGAGACCTGTTTAACAATGGGTATTGTAAGGTGTGGTCATATTTAATTCTTTAATATTAAAATTGATGACATTATTTAAATGTTGTCATGCCATTACTCCGTTAGCTAGTAGGCATTAAGGCTAACAACTATTAACAAAAGAACAAATTGCACTCATTTTTTAAATTTGAAAGGTCAACAACACTCATTCAAAACTCAAGAAACTAATAGCATTGAGTAGCCAAACTTTAGGAACCAAGATTAATTGTATTATACAATAGACTTTACTTATTAATAGAAAGAATATTATACAATGGATTTAAAAAAAAAAAAGTTTTTAAGCATATGCATAATGCATGCATGAGTTATAGTATCTATTACAGGATCATTAATTTTATGAACTACACAATATGACAATAACACAACAGATTCTGGTTATCCTCTCTGATTTTTCAAATCTCCTCTTCCCTTGGACTGCAAATCAAAATTAGATGCGACAAATTTAAAGTGTATACTATATATTATTTGGTTATCAAACATAATTTCCCGATAATTCCTATTTTGGAATAGGAGTATATATAGGACACTCATTCATCTAAAAAAATATGTTGAACTTGTCATACTTTTAATATAAATTCATTGCCCACATGCATACAAAAAGTTAGTATAAATGAGACGACTTTCCTGGATTTTTACACCTGTGAAAAGAATAAAAGAATAAAAAATTGTCATTTTCTGATATAGATGTTACTTGTTACATATGTCTCACGAGGTTCACGACTTAGATCTCTAACTTGGAACTTACGAAGGCTTTATTTTTTTATTATTGTTTTTTTAATGAAGTTAATTAGTAAGACTTTTGGGTCAGAAATCAATGAATCATTTCTTATTTAAAATTCGAGCCATCTCCAAAGTAGACTTGGAGATACGCATTCCTGCCGATGAGCCAGTAGACAAGCATTTTCTTTAACATAAATATAATTACAATTAACCTTCTCTTTCTTTGATTTCAATTTTCTTATTTTTTTTTAGTTCATTTTTTGAACTCTATCTATATGTCTTGTCTCAAATAAACCTAGCGTGTAGTTTAACACGTAATTGACTTCCTCCATATCATGTCGATATCTTGATCTTGCATACATTATTGTTAGCCCAAAAACCAAATGACATTGTCTTTATTATATGATTAAGTAAGCAATGATGATATGGTTCTATCCGGTATTTTCATTACCGTGGACGGGTCATAAAATCAAATGAATTGGAAATCTCACCTGGTAATTAATTGTCTTATTAGAGAAGACAAACTTCTTTGCCATTAAAATAATTTTCAACTTCCATATAAGGTGGGGAATATTCCAAGGTGCTAATTAGTTTATTATGTTTGTTAAAAATTAATTGGCGCCCATAAAATATAGGATTAATATGATGTAAACATAATGATGTAACTAAGTTTGTCTATATGCTCTTGTTAAAGAGATGCTCAGAACATTGGTGTTTCTAATTGGATCCACATTGTCATTTTTTTTTTTTGGTAAAAAACTCATTTTAGTCCCTATATTTTCACATGATTCCCACTTTAGTCCCTATCTTTTATTTTCACTATTTTTAGTCATTCTTTTGAAAAATGCGTTCAGTTTTAGTCCTTACCATTACTCATTTAACAGAAATATCCTACGTGGTAAATAATCCAACAAGAAATGATAACGTGTCCATTAAAATAATATTAAAAAAGTTATTTACATTTATAAAAATGCCACATTAGATTTTTTTTTTTTTTTTTAAAAAGCCACATCAGATAAAAATAATATAAAAAATTTCTAAGCTAATTATTTTTTTAGAAAAGAAAAGAAATTAGTTAAATTAAAATTTTTTTTTTTGGAAGAACATGAAGAACTCAGAACTATGTGTTCTTCATTTTCTTTCCCAAATAAGCTTTCCCAGAAAATTAAAAATTAAAAATTTACTTTTCTTTTCTTGCATTTTCTTAGCAACCAAACCCATAAAATCACTCAAATTTACAAAATAAAAAGATATGCCCATAAAAATTTACAAAACACAAACATTCAACAAGATTTTCTTATGCTTTGAAACCAAACACAAAAAACACAAAACTCAAACCTAGATTTTCAGCCTCCATGCACAACCAAACCACAAACAACCACACAACCTTAAATTCGACAACCCACGCACCTTTAACCCCAGATCTGAAGCCGCCGATTTAGTTAGCCCATGGATTTTGAGAGAAAGCCATCGCTAGTTTCGGCCATCAATTTACACCACAAACCCACAAACCTCAATCAACAAAACTCACAACCCACAAATCTAGATCAACAAAACTTACAACCCACAAACCCACAAACCCACTATTAGAATATGTATCTCCACCACGATCTACACCATTGAGTTGAGAGATAGAGAGATGCAAGAGAGAGACTTACCGATCTGGGATAGAGAGACAACGATCTGTGAGTTAAAGCGAGTTTGAGCCATTTGGGTCTGAGTTTGAGCAAATCGTGAGAGAGAGAGAGAGTAGGTCATTCAGAGAAAGAAAAGAAGAGAACCATCGTCGGTTGTGGTGGTGGTGGTAGTGGCGATGAGTAGAGGAGGATGGTTATGGAGTTTGAAAGAGTTGTGAGAGTTTTGGAGAAGGTTTGAGAAGGTTGGAGAAGGTTATGGAACCGGTTTGAAGGTTTTCTTTTGAGTGTGTGAAAATTTTTTGGGCCGGTTTGGATGCCAAGAAAATACATGAAAAAAAAGAAAGAAAAGGAAGACAAAGAAAAGGGAAGAAAATAAGGATTAATTTGCTAGGAATATGAGTCAATCTTTTGGGGAAGAACACAGAGAACACAGAGAAAATGAAGAACACATAGTTTTGAGTTCTTCATGTTCTTCCAAAAAAAGAAAAAAATTAATTTAACTATTTTTTTTTTAAATAATTAGGTTAGAAATTTTTTATATTATTTTTATTTGATGTGGCTTTTTAAAAAAAAAATTAAATTGCTGATGTGACATTTTTAAAAAATGTAAATAATTTTTTAATATTATTTTAATGGACACGTTAGCATTTACTGTTGGACCGTTTTCCACGTAGGATATTTATGTTCAATGAGTAACAGTAAGGACTAAAACCGAACTCGTTTTTTAAAAGAATGACTAAAAGCGGTGAAAATAAAAGATAGAGACCAAAGTGGGAATTGTGTGAAAATGTAGAGACTAAAATGGGTTTTTCGCCTTTTTTTTTCTTTTTCTTTTTTACCTCCATGAACTACTTACAATTAAATATGGGAATATTCGGAAATCGTCTAAAAATTCTCAAAAACCCTAAAAAAATTGTTGCTAATCAAACTACTAGTGAAAAGAATTTGACCCTAATCATATTTGCCCTTCCAACATAGGGGGATGTGTCAATTGACCTAAAGACCTTAGCTTTCTATTGATGTAAATTTCTTTTGGATAATTCAGAGAGAATATCTTGCAAGTGACAAAATCACAAACTGTACCTTCCTAAAGGGCTTGACTTTATTTGCTGCTGCTGACACACTTGAGAATAAGATTTCAAGAAGGAAATTGCACTTGGATATATTTTAAAGTATATAACAACTATTAGGTTTTAAAATTTTAGAATAATTGGCAAACCATGAGCACAAATTTGTTTAGATATAGATTCCTAGACCTATAGGTTTGATTAGACAATGTTCAAAGTGTTACAAGTCAGAGTACAAGAATATACAAGCTGCAGAAAGAAGAATTCAAATTCTGTGAAATCTAACCGATCGAAAATTGTAGAAAATCAAATTCTGCAAAATTTTAATTAAGCACAATAGCCTATTGTCCCATTATGTGATTAGGGTTTCAAATATATTTTATATAGTATATAAAGGAAACCCCAAGGCATGTTTTGAAGAGACCTTGGAGGTGCTTTTGTGAGATCTAAAAAGTATTATGCCTTCCTCTATCAAAGTCACTGTCGGAAATCATTCTCATATCATTAGATTCGATTGATCTGAAGTTACTGTAACAAGATCAACAACTGCTGATAATCTAAACTTTTAAGGGTGGTCTTGGAGTCACTAATTAGAGAGTTTGTGTTGCAGTAAATCCAAGGAGAGAAGGAGTCCGTGGATTCGAAGCTTGCATATGGTCATATCAGTAAGTTACTACATGAGATAGTAATAGATTTAGGATTAAATCTTTTTTAAGAACTTCAATTATCTTATAGTGAATTTACTTTACCTTGAGGGTAGCTAAGTCAAATCATCATCAGGTTTTTATCTTGAAACGGTTCATTTTATCGATTTTCCTGAGTCATCTTATCATAGTGTTATTTACTTTTCCGCTGCTATGCATGATATAATACATGCTTGTTTAACCTAGATCTGAATAATAAACCTAACAATCAACTTGGTTAGTTAATTAGGTTAAAAAACCTGTTTTAAGGGGTTCTAAACAAACAAACAACAAATACCTTTTTACTTGATGAGTCAAAGGGAATAATTTGGGGGAGAGAGGGGGGGAACTCATATACTAAAGAACATAAACACATGTAAATTCTAGCAAACCATGTACTTATAATGGTATTTTTACAAATCTTAATAAGGTGAATCTTTGGGTTCCAATGGTCATTGTTGTGGGAATTTTTGGGTAATTAGTTGCTAGTTACGGGACAAAATCAAATGCACATCCCAACATTGGGCAAATAGATAAACCGCCATGATAATTAGTTGGTCTACAAAATGTCAAGAATTAGGCTCAGTATATTTTATATTTATTGCAAATATTACACCTTCTAGGAATCCAGAAAACAACTAGTTAAGAAGCTACCAAAGTATTTTTTTTTTCTTATTTTCCTATGGCCTTCTTCTTCTCCCCTTATTATTATTATTTTTAAATGAAGGATATTAGAAAATCTCAACGTTCCAAAAGCTACATAATGCTTGTACCTTTTTAAATTAGACAGTAATAAATTAAAATTACCTATAACCTTGAAAACATAACACCATTACGTGTAATATTTTATCTTGCCAATAATTAAATATTTAAAAAATAAAAAAGAAAAAGAAAAAGTCATAACAAAACCTTACCGTGTTTCTGACTAAAATCTTGAGACAGCGATTGATTTAAGTAGATTTTTGAAGTCTTCCAAGAAATTTAGAGATTATTTGAATGGTTAATATTTAATAAATGTGATTAGGGTTTCAAATATATTTTATATAGTATATAAAGGAAACCCCAAGGCATGTTTTGAAGAGACCTTGGAGGTGCTTTTGTGAGATCTAAAAAGTATTATGCCTTCCTCTATCAAAGTCACTGTCGGAAATCATTCTCATATCATTAGATCCGATTGATCTGAAGTTACTGTAACAAGATCAACAACTGCTGATAATCTAAACTTTTAAGGGTGGTCTTGGAGTCACTAATTAGAGAGTTTGTGTTGCAGTAAATCCAAGGAAAGAAGAAGTCCGTGGATTCGAAACTTGCACATGGTCATATCAGTAAGTTACTACATGAGATAGTAATAGATTTAGGATTAAATCTTTTTTAAGAACTTCAATTATCTTATAGTGAATTTACTTTACCTTGAGGGTAGCTAAGTCAAATCATCATCAGGTTTTTATCTTGAAACGGTTCATTTTATCAATTTTCCTGAGTCATCTTATCATAGTGTTATTTACTTTTCCGCTGCTATGCATGATATAATACATGCTTGTTTAACCTAGATCTGAATAATAAACCTAACAATCAACTTGGTTAGTTAATTAGGTTAAAAAACCTGTTTTAAGGGGTTCTAAACAAACAAACAACAAATACCTTTTTACTTGATGAGTCAAAGGGAATAATTTGGGGGAGAGAGGGGGGGAACTCATATACTAAAGAACATAAACACATGTAAATTCTAGCAAACCATGTACTTATAATGGTATTTTTACAAATCTTAATAAGGTGAATCTTTGGGTTCCAATGGTCATTGTTGTGGGAATTTTTGGGTAATTAGTTGCTAGTTACGGGACAAAATCAAATGCACATCCCAACATTGGGCAAATAGATAAACCGCCATGATAATTAGTTGGTCTACAAAATGTCAAGAATTAGGCTCAGTATATTTTATATTTATTGCAAATATTACACCTTCTAGGAATCCAGAAAACAACTAGTTAAGAAGCTACCAAAGTAAATTTTTTTTTTCTTATTTTCCTACGGCCTTCTTCTTCTCCCCTTATTATTATTATTTTTAAATGAAGGATATTAGAAAATCTCAACGTTCCAAAAGCTACATAATGCTTGTACCTTTTTTAATTAGACAGTAATAAATTAAAATTACCTATAACCTTGAAAACATAACACCATTACGTGTATTATTTTATCTTGCCAATAATTAAATATTTAAAAAATAAAAAAGAAAAAGAAAAAGTCATAACAAAACCTTACCGTGTTTCTGACTAAAATCTTGAGACAGCGATTGATTTAAGTAGATTTTTGAAGTCTTCCAAGAAATTTAGAGATTATTTGAATGGTTAATATTTAATAGAGGTTACTCCCACGAGTGCATGTTATGTATATAGCTACAAAGTAGGACTTCACCATCATCATTGTGCTAGGGCAAAGAAACCAAGATATGGTTCATTCCCACGTTGATTGCTTTCGCTTTACTCGAATTCTTTTGCTCTATTCTCTCTTCGTCCTAGCTTTTGCTGATCCTCCTTATAACTTTTGTTCAAACACTACTATTGGCAGTCCAGTTCAATATAATCTCAATAATCTCTTCCTTTCTTTGCACTCAAATGCTTCAGTTTCAAAATTCTATTATACGTCTATTGGAAATGGCCCAGATAGACTATTTGGCCTCTACATGTGCCTCATCTATATCACAAATGGAAGCTGTCAGGATTGCATAACAATGGCTTCAACAGACCTCACGAAGCTTTGTCCGGAAGCAAGGGAAGCGGTTATATGGGAAGAATTATGTGAAGTTCGTTACTCATATAAAGACTTCTACGACCAGTACATGTCAAATGTCACAGGGCATCTTTTTACACAAATAAACATGATGAATATATCGGAACCAGAGCAATATAGATCCATTGTGAATGACACACTAGGTGATCTTACAAAGCAGGCAGCTTTTGGTTCTTTGGCCAACATGTATGCTACTGGTGAAGTGCCCTTCATAGATAGAACCATCTATGCTCTAGTGCAGTGCTCAGGAAATTTATCTGCAGAAAATTGCAATTCATGCCTTCACATTGCTATCACAGAAATTCTAACTTGCTGCTATTCTGCTATTGGTGCTAGAGTTATGAGTACTAGTTGCTATTTACGGTATGAGGTATATCCTTTCTATGGTGATGCACCAGCACCACCAAAAAATTTGATAGCTGGAAGTAAGTATTTGCAACTATTTATTTCGTTTAACACGATTTGTTTATATTATAATTTTATGTAATTGATTGTCAATCATATACTTCAAATGATTGGTTTAAAATGCAGGTGGTGAAAGGAAAAAATGGATGATCATAATCCTTACAATTGTATCAGTATGCCTGGCAATAGCACTATTTGGATATTGTGTCTACTGTCACGTTAAGAATAAAGGAACTCAAAAGAGTAAGATTATTGTGTTTGCTTTCTCTTTCTTTCCTGTTAATTTTATTATTCGGGAAAGAACAAAATTATGATTACTCCAATAACACATGTTCCAGGAAGAAAAGACATGGAAGATCAGGAATCCACTAATATTAGTTTGACATCTATATGTGAAGCTACTAACAACTTCTCTGAATCAAATAAGCTTGGACAAGGTGGCTTTGGTTCTGTTTACAAGGTAATAGTTTCTCTAACAAATTATGTCACTGGTATTTGAGTACAAAACATTAAATAAGTGATATTAGGGACACTACAAAATTTATTACATTAAATTTACAAATTGATATCACTAACCATAAGAATATAATTAATTCAAATGTTTATTTATAATGTTACTAAAGTAGTACCAAACATATTCATTGTTATGTACATTTGTAAGTATTTTGTAGTAATATTACTAATAATTTTAACATTTTCCTTATCTGTTACTATATAAGTTGATGAGAATAATTTTTTATATAATTTTTTTTTTTTTGGTTATTTTGTAGGGTATACTGAGTGATGGAAAGGTAGTAGCTGTCAAGAGACTTTCAAAAAGTTCTGAACAAGGTTTGAGGGAATTCACCACTGAAGTTCAACTAATTATGAAACTTCAACACAAAAATCTTGTCAGGCTTTGGGGTTTTTGTGTAAAAGGAGATGAAAAGTTGCTTGTCTACGAGTATATGCCAAATAACAGCCTAGATGTCTTTCTCTTTGGTTTGTTTCCTTCATTTCCTTTCAAATTCTTTTGCCTTAAAAGAACTTAGATCCAATTATGTTTTAATTGAACGTTTAAAAGTAAGCAATATACCGAGGTGCTTATCTTACACTTCGAACTTTATGTCTATTTGCAATGGATAGATCCAAAGAAACGTGTGCAGCTCAATTGGAGTAGACGTCTTAGTATTATTAGTGGAATTGCACGAGGGGTTTTATATCTTCACGAGGATTCTCGACTTAGAGTCATTCATAGGGACCTTAAAGCTAGCAATGTGTTGTTGGATTATGACATGAATCCAAAGATCTCAGATTTTGGAATGGCAAGAATATTTGAAGGAAATGAAAGTGAATCCATCACAGGATTAATTGTTGGGACATAGTAAGTTAAATGTTTTTTCAATTTTTAGTTCAATTTCCTCAATATTATCCCAAGAATGAGTGGGACAAAATTAAATAAAACAAAATTATTACCATCACATATGTTTCAACATCAATAATATTAAAAAATTCTTTAAAAAATCAATTATATTATAAGGTATCATGTGTTAACTGATTTTTGTTTTCAACGTATGCCTATATTGTTCTATATAAGTAGGTTAGAAAATGTGCCAAACATTACTTTAAATTTTATATTTATGCTTGTGTGTGCTACAAACTACTACAAATTTTACAATATAAGCCATATAAATCGATATGTAACTTTTAAACACAAAATAAAAAAAGTTAAAAATTATTTATTATTTATTTCATTTATTGTTAATGTGACATCAATCGTATTCATTATCATGTTAATTTTAAGTTTTTATTGTAAAATTACATGTTATATAGTAGCATAGATTGCTCATTGATCCTTCATTGATTTATTTTGAATAGTGGATACATTGCTCCTGAGTATGCTATGGAAGGATTATATTCCGTTAAGTCAGATGTTTTTAGTTTTGGAGTTCTCTTGCTTGAAATCATATCTGGAAGAAGGAACGGTGGCTCGAATTGGTCAAATCAAGGTCCAGGTCTCCTAACATGTGTAAGTCATTATCTAGGTAAATTTCTAAGTGTCACTGCACCTACTGGAATGTAGTTGATGTTGAAAAATGATGCATGCAGGCATGGCAGTCATGGAATGAAGGGAAAGTGTTGGAGTTAATGGATCCTTTATTGACTGATTCATGTGATCCAGAAGAATTTTTAAGACACGTCCATATTGGTTTACTTTGTGTTCAAGAAGATGCATCTCATAGGCCAACCATGTCTTCTGTTGTTCTTATGTTGAATAGACAGACCGTGACTCTTCGCCCGCCGCAGCGACCTGCTTTCTCTGGGGGACGATTTTCTGATTACAAAGAAACCAATGTCATTTGCTCTGTCAATGCTGTTACAATTTCTAGTATTTTGCCTCGCTGATGGAAGCAAGGAATGGGTTAATTTCAAACTTCAAATGTGTGCCTTGTCGTTAGACACGGTTTCAAAATTCTGTTTGGACCGTAGTTTTTGTTTTGTTTAATAGTTAAAGGTGATAAAATTTTATTCAAGGGGATGCAAGAGAGGACAAGGAAAACATAGGGGAACCTCCTGCCCAAGGGAATACAGAATGTTCGCAAGACCAAAAATTTGGTCAAGGACGTAGTTACCTATACAATGTATGTGCCTTTTCAATTTCAGTTGTGGACTTGTGTTTGTGATTCCAAATTTTCCAATGCCCATCTTTAATTCCAACGGAAGATGTTCCTCATTTCTATATATTAAAAAAAAAAAAAAAAAAGACTTAGAGATATGGGCCAAAAAAAGACAAGTTAAATCTTCATACAGTAAAAATTTAATTGTCTCACTCGGAGCAATTCACTTCATGTTCTACTAATCGTAAACTGCAATATGTCTCATTTTCTTATTTATAAAGTAACCAAAGTTTAAAATGAACAACAACGAGAGAGTGGACAATATGTAATACGTATTTTTATTGCTATCTAATTTAAATTTGACAAAAACAGGAAAAACATTTGACATGTAATATTATTTGTTGACTTTGAAGCGCAAATACATACAACTAAAATGACCTACACTACACCTAGCATTCTTAAATACTGCAATAAATAATTAAAAAAAAAAGACTTTGCATTAAATTATGAAAATATAAAAGAAATATTTATATAAAAATAACGGTCCGACCATGTGTACTAGGCTACTAATCATATATTTATTTTTTGGTAGAAAAATATGACCAATATTTACTGTCATCACATAGTTACTAACATGAAATCTTGTAAAGATTCGTTGACTTTTGTTAGGAGGGCAATTTCCCTTTCATTCTTTATTTTAGTTTATTTTCTGGTTGGCTAGAGAGACAGCAAGAGTTGCTAAACGAAGGTGAACTATTTTAGCGTAATTATCGGATGGGGAAAAGCTCCTAAGTGTTATGATAGGGCAAACCCCACAAGCAGATCTGAAACGCTCTATCTAAAACTAGGCCATTCTGATCCGGCCAGCTCAATTGGGCTGGGCCTAAAACCTTAGACCCAGGTTGATTTAATATCTGCAAGCTCGAGGCTTGAACAAGCTAGCTATTAAGCACAATCCTTTGAGCAAGACAATTGCGTATCTGCTTGAGAACTATTTATTTTGCATTGAGTTGATAAAAAAATATAATTTCTAATAATTTTTAGTTTTTTATGTTAAATGTGTTACAAAAATTGAAAAGATAATTTATATATATTTTTTATAAGAAAAAGCTAATTTATTCAAAACTACTAAAATATAGATTATTTGCTAAAAATTTGAGATAAAAAGCAAAAAACAAAACCTTTTTTAAAATTTACAAAATTCATACTAGGTAAGGTTGAATAGTTCCTCTAGCTCAGCTACATGCATGAGGTACATTAAACTAAACTCAAATTAACCTATTTATTAATGGTTGACAGTTGAGCACCACTACCTAAAAATGAGTGCCTACAGAAAGCTCTCCCATTTCATATCAATATTTATTACTTCCTATCAATCATCTTTCGCATTTAGTGAAACACAACAAGACTTTTCCTATTTGTTGTATTAGTGAATGTTCTCTAAGCCCACCTCAGGGAAAAAAAATATCCTACACTCAGTATATGTTTCATCTCTCTCACAATTGGTGGATTCCACTAAAGAGTGAGACTCATCAATTGTGAGAGAGGAGAAACATATACCCAATGCAAGGTATAACTTCTCCCACCTAAGTGAATGGTATGCCCACATATTGGCCGTTACTTAAGAATTGTAATATGATTAAATGTAACATTAACTTGCTTAATAAGGACAATAGATGGGCCAGCGTTTCATAGCAAATGAACAAGATAATGATTTATACCTATTCTTCTCAGGATTCCTTCATAATTATGAGATGTTTCTTTGTTTTCAATCACTTTCAATTGTGACTCTAATTCTCTCCTTTGCGTCTGTGTTTGCTTCTATATATACCTGAGCTTTTTAGCCAATCAATGAAATTAAAAAATATATATTAAAAAAAAAAAAAAGTTCACTTGATCGAGCGATGGAGTGGCGTCATTGATCTTTCTCTCAAATCATAAAGCATTTGAATTTTGAAGTCAAGGCGTATTAGCATTTCAAAACCGACGTCCTTCTGGAAACTACTTTTACGGTCTGCAAGTGTTTGGACTTGGCAAATCATGTTATCCACAATCCTACAAGCTACAAAATACAAATTCTAATATTCCTTTGAATTCCTCAGTGACTCAGTCAAACAAAAAATATTTCCACAATGTGCTCTGTGGAAAAATCTAGGAAATTGATTGATACAGAAATTTTGGGCTAAGAATTAATTCTTCCAAGAAATTATGTATCAACAATAGTGACTCCATGATTTGAGAGACTTGGCCATTTTCATTTTGGTAGTACTAAGAATGCAAAGTATGCTTTCAAGAATGATTCTTGTTAAACGTGTTACAAAAATTTAAAAGCTAATTTATATTTTTTTTTATAAGAAAAAGCTAATTTATTTAAAAATACTAAAATATAGATTATTTGCTAAAAGGTTGAGAAAAAAAAAAGCAAAAAAACAAAACTTTTTTTAAAAATTACTAAATTCATACTAGGTAAGGTTGAATAATTCCTCCAACGGAGCTATAGGCATGAGGTACATTGAACTAAACTCAAATTAACCTATTTTTTAATGGTTGATAGCTGAGCACCACTACCTAAAAATGAATGCCTACAAAAAGCCCTCCCTTTTGATATCAGTATTTGTTACTTCCCATCAATCATCGTTTGCATTTAGTGAAACACAACAAGACTTTTCCTTTTGTTGTACTGGTGAATGTTCACTAGGCCCACGTTAAGGAAAAATATACCTTACGTTAGGTATATGTTTCCTCTCTCTCACAATTAGTGGGTTCCATTACAGAGTGAGACCCACCAATTGTGAGATAGGAGAAGCATATACTCAATACAGGGTATAACTTCTCCCATCTCAGTGGATGTTATGCCCCCATACTGGCCCATTACTTAAGAATTGCAATATGATTAAGATTGCATTTGACATTAGTTTAAAAAATCTTTTTTTTTTTTTTTTACTATTTAGCTTCTTTTTTTTGTTACTATTCATGAGTCTTACTGTACTATATCAGCTACCTTTTAGTTTTATCTATATTTTTTTTATCAAAAATTTTTAGTTTCAGTTAAATAAGTTGTTCTCAAACAGACTCTAAATGTAAAATTAACTTGCTTAATAAGTACAATAGATGGACCGGGTTTCATAGCAAATGAACAAGATAATGATTTATACCTATTCTTATCAGGATTCCTTCATAATTATGAGATGTTTCTTTGTTTTTAGTCACTTTCAATTGTGGCTCTAATTCTCTCCCTTGAGTCTTTCCCTACTTGAGCAGGTGAGCTCTAATATTTCTTTGAATTTCGAAGTCAAACAAAAATTATTTCCACAATGTGCTCATTTTATCAAAAATTTTTAGTTTCAGTTAAATAAGTTGTTCTCAAACAGACTCTAAATGTAAAATTAACTTGCTTAATAAGTACAATAGATGGACCGGGTTTCATAGCAAATGAACAAGATAATGATTTATACCTATTCTTATCAGGATTCCTTCATAATTATGAGATGTTTCTTTGTTTTTAGTCACTTTCAATTGTGGCTCTAATTCTCTCCCTTGAGTCTTTCCCTACTTGAGCAGGTGAGCTCTAATATTTCTTTGAATTTCGAAGTCAAACAAAAATTATTTCCACAATGTGCTCAGTGGAAAAATCTAGGAAATGATTGATACAGAAATTTTGGCCTAAGAATTCTTCCAAGAAATTGTGTATCAATTTTAGTGACTCCATGATTTTTCGTATAAAATAATGACAAAATTATATTATAAGGCCTAAGGTGAAACAGGATAAAGGATACAGTCCATTTCGAGAGACTCGGCCATTTTCATTTTGGTAGTAGTAAGAATGCAAAGTATGCTTTCAAGAATGATTCAATTGCTTAAGCTTTGTTCTTTTCTAGCTCTCATTTATGAACTTGCTTGTGCTGACCCTCTTAATGATCCTCCTGATGAGCTTTGTTCAAGCACTAGTAATTACACGGCGGGTAGTCCTTTTGAAAATAACCTCGAAGATCTCTTCCTTTCTTTATCTTCAAATTCTTCTTTTACAAAGTTCTACAAAACTTCTTCTGGAAATGACCCAGATAGAGTTTATGGACTGTATATGTGCTTCAACTACGTAAATGGAAACGACTGTCACAGCTGTGTAAGCCTTGCAACAACAGATATTGTGAAGCTCTGTCCAAACAGTAAGGAAGCATTTGTAGGGGAGGAACTTTGCCAATTTCGCTACTCAAACCAAAATTTCTTTGGCCAATTGGATGTCACAGGAAACATTCCCAAACAAAATGAAGAGAACATTTCAGAGCCACAATTGTTCAAAGGTGTTGTAAACAATGTATTGAGTAACCTTGCGAAAAAGGCAGCTTTTGATCCTAACATGTATGCTACTCAAGAAGAACCCTTTAAAGATGATACAATCTATGCTCTAGTGCAGTGCGGTACTGACTTGTCTGCAAATCAATGTAACTCATGCCTACAGAAGGCTATATCAGATATTCAAACATGCTGCTTTTTCTCTGTTGGTGCAAGACTTTTTAGTCGTAGTTGCTATTTGCGCTATGAGTTATACAACTTCTATCAAGTTCTACCTTCTTCCACAAATAATATGAATGGGGAAAGTAAGTATCCATAAACACTTTTTGATTGACATATTATTTATTGTTTTATGAAGTGACAATGATCAATAATTAATTGAATGCAGGTAGTTTAAGGAAAATATGGATGATCATAATCTTGACGGTTGTACCAGTATGCCTTGTGGTAGTACTGATTGCTCTCGTTTACTGGCTTGCAATGAATACAAAAGCAAAAAAAGTAAGGTGATTGATACAAAGTTGCTTGAAATCTACTCTCTCATATTTGTCTAATTCTATTTCTGTTCAGGGAAGAATGAAATTGCAACTCAAGGACCTATTTTTCCTACCGTTCATGACCAACATAACGCTGACTTTCAGCACCAAAATTTTCTAGGAAGAAATGACCAGCAAGATCAAGAACTCCCTTACTTTGATTTTGCATCAGTAAGTGCAGCTACTGACAACTTCAGTGATTCAAATAAGTTAGGAGAAGGGGGCTTTGGCACTGTTTACAAGGTAACAACAGCTTAATTTCTGAAAATAGAGGGAACGTTTGAATCTAAATTGTACAAGTTTTCTATTTCTTCATTAAGTGAATTGGGGCTAAATGAAATCGTCTTTTGTAGGGTATACTGAGTGATGGAAAGCAAGTCGCAGTGAAAAGGCTTTCCGGTTGTTCTGAACAAGGTTCAACGGAATTCACCACTGAAGTTCTGCTCATTATGAAAGTTCAACACAAAAATCTTGTCAGGCTTTTAGGTTTTTGCATAGAAAGGGAGGAAAAGCTGCTTATCTATGAATACATGCCAAATAGCAGCCTAGATTTCTCTCTCTTTGGTTTGTTTCCTTCATTTAAGTTCACAATTAACTCAAAAAAATAAAAGTTTATAAACCTAATGTGATTTTTCAATCTTTGAGTATTTTCTCTACATTTATATGGTTAGATGCAAATAGACGAGAGCAACTCAATTGGAGCAGACGAATTAATATCATAAATGGAATTGCTCGGGGATTACTTTATCTTCATGAGGATTCTCGACTTAGAATAATTCATAGGGACCTAAAACCTAGCAATGTGTTGTTGGATAATGACATGAACCCAAAAATTTCAGATTTTGGGATGGCAAGAATTATTGAAGGAAATGAACATGAAGCTAATACTGCTAAAATAGTTGGGACATAGTAAGTAGTCCTTTATTCTCCTGATCTTCAGTTTAAAAAAAAAAAAAAAAAAAAACCCAACACCTCTTTCCCCTACCTTTTATGAAGGATTTTTATTTATTTATTTCTGTTGTGGAATTATAGGACAGAAAGGGAAAACGCATGGTGAAATTTTGCTAGCGAATAATTTTCTGAACAAAACCATCCATTCAAATTAGAACTTAGTAGTTGGTAGGAAAACTTTAAAAAGAGAAAAGTATTCTTTCAAGAAATTTACTATTTAATTTTATGTGTTTTTATAAGATGTAATTGTCTTTTATTAAGCTCATCATATATATATTTTTGTTGACTCAAGTATTTAATTACATTGATCAGTGGATATATGGCTCCAGAGTATGCTATGGAAGGATTATATTCCATAAAGTCTGATGTTTATAGCTTTGGAGTTCTCTTGTTTGAGATCATAACTGGGATAAGGAATGCCGGCTTCCATCAATCAAAACGTGCTCCCAGCCTCCAAGCATATGTAAGTTTGTCTGGCATGTATTGTTAATACGTTCATCAAGATTACTGGTGTTGCCGCAATTGCTGACCCTGTTAGATGATGATTCATGGCAGGCATGGAAATTATGGAATGAAGGAAAAGGATTGGAGTTGATGGATCCTTTATTGACTAATTCATGTTCTTCAGATGAATTTTTGAGATACGTTCATATTGGTTTACTATGTGTTCAAGAAGATGCATATTACAGGCCAAAAATGTTCTCTGTTGTCCAAATGCTTAAAGGTCAAACTATGACACTTTGTCGACCTGAACGACCCGCTTTCTCTGTGGGGAGATTCACAGATCACTATGAAACAAATCCTAGCAGCTGTTCAGTCAATGGCTTAATAAGTTCAGGTGTTTTGCCTCGATGATGGAGATGAGGGATCGGTTTGATATCTCGCAGTGCCGACATTTGTTTTGTGTGTTTCCAGACAGGTCATGACATTGAAGACCTTACAAACTCAGGGTTATACCTTAAGTTTATGGGGGCATTAAAGATAATATGGCCTTAGAAGCCCAAACCTGTTATAGGCCCATTTACTTGTAGAAGAAAGCAAACTAATTCAAGTGTTAGTCTACAATTATCTAGTATATAAACCCTACGCTTGATCATTGTAATATATAAGTCATATGATAAAGATGTAAAAAACAGTTGCTTTCTGCTATAAACATATACTATTATGCTGAACCTTGCTTCTGGTTTTCTCGTTTTCCTGACTCAACTACTTTACTAGAAATAAATTTACTATGTTAAGCCAACAAATGCATGTGGAGATATTGTCCTAGAAACTTGCTTAAGAACTATGAATGGAGCATGAATTCTCTCTTTTTGGAGCATGGCCTAAAGAAAGAAAATTAATAAATAACTTATAGCTAGTCCTATATAATGTCATTGTTGATTTTATTTTAAAATTGAACTTGATTATATTACTTTGACGTATAAAGAATGTTAACAGAAAGTACGTTTGATCTGCAAATTTAACTCTGATATTGACATACCATATAGACTATACAAGCACACCACATAGACTATTGGTATCTTCACGGTCACTATCAACAACTTGCATACTATAGTCCGCCCAAGACCCAACTGCTTTGACTCTTCAAAACAAAAATAAGAAAAAACAAAAAAGACCCAACTCTTTTCCAGTCAAGATTCACTCTTTGAGAACGGCAGCTTCTGAGTGATGGTTAACACTTAACCGTATAGAAAATTCTGCCAACACATCGTTGTCGATCATGGAATGTCGCGCAGCCTTTTTGGACCACACATTGTTTGTTGTCAAACATGGAAAGTCATGCAACATTATAGGACCTCGTGAGCTAGAAATCTCTGTACATTTCTTTTTTCCATCTTTAGTGTGTTCAGCTGATCCAATTTGTTATCAAATTAGGAAGATGGACAAAGGTACACTTTCAGCTATGCTTTTCTTCATTATACCACTGTACATGCCCAAAATTGTTGCTGCTGAAGATTATCTCTTTCTTTTTTGTTCAAATGATTTCCAAAATTACACACATAACAGCCCATTTGAAAAGAACCTCATGCACCTTCTTGGGTTATTGCCTTCCAGAACTTCAGTAACAGGTTTCAACAGCACTTCTTTTGGAGATACTAACAAAGTCTATGGTGAAGCACTGTGTAGAGGGGATATCAACTCCACAGCTTGTAAAACTTGTATTGAGACTGCTAACAAAGAAATCTTGCAGTGCAAGAATGAAGAAGTGGTAATATATCTAGAACTTTGTCAAGTTCGCTATTCCTACCAGCAATTCTCAATTATGGTTTATGCTGGGAAGTATCCTGACAGGAATAAAAGGGAGAAAACTATATCAAATGAGGACCCGGTTCATTTTAATAAGGTTTTGAAGCATTTAATGAATGTCCTTTCAAATGATGCAGCACTCAATCCTTCTAATAAGCGCATGTTTGCAACTGGGGAAATTCAATTTTCTAAGAACAGAACAATTTTTGGTTTAGTACAGTGTACTAGGGACATTTCTGATGTAATCTGTCATAATTGTCTGGAATCTGCTATAGGCGATTTGAAGGCTTGCTGCTATTCTCGTGAAGGTGGAATTGTTGTTAGTAGGAATTGTAATGTGAGGTATCAGCTGTACAGATTCTATAGTTCCTCAAGCGTTCTAGTAACTTACCCAAGTTCCAAAGGTAAGGTCATTCAATCTTTGATAATTTATTTTCTATCAGTGCATTACATTAACATTTTTTTTTTTTTTTGGTAAAGTGGAATATGCATTAAAACTAGGAAGAAAATAGAGGTTCAGGACAAAGCCTGTTAGAGTACAACCCTTGGCTATCAGCCTCAAACACATTCAAAAGGCCCACAGGCGGACTAGAGAACAAAATAAAGTCTGAAACTTGTGAACATCCTAAACTAGCTAAGCGATCGGCACAGCTGTTGGCCTCGAGGTAGACGTGTCTGATGCGGTGCTGGGAGAAACTAGTAACCAATTTCCTGCAGTCATCAAAGAGGGCAGAAACAATAGAGTTAGAGTAGGTCGGGTTATTAAGCGCATCAACTATGGCTTTAGCATCTAGTTCTATAATAATAGCAGTCAAATTCATCTGTTGGCACAACAACAATCCGTCCCTGAGTGCCCAAAGCTCAGCCAATAAGCTATCTGCTTTCCCAATTTTCCTGGCAAAACCCACAGCCCATTTCCCTGCGTCATCTCTTAACAGACCCCCTCCCCCTGCTATGCCTAGCAAAGAATTGGAGGCTCCGTCTGTGTTAAGTTTCATCCATCCCGGATCAGGTTTCTCCCAACAAACTTTCCTGGTAATCATGTTTTTGGAATTCTTAAATCGGTCAGCACAATGAAAGAATTCCATCACTTGTCTGACAATTTCCTTTGCATTACATTAACACTTGAGAACAAGAAGTCTACTAACACAACAAATTTCACTACATTTTTCACAACTGCAAGTCTGTGAAGATGACATGTTGTGATTGATGTACAATAAAAATGATGTCAATGCTCATCCCATGTGAAAGTGATGTTATACTAATCATAGTTTGCCACCTTAACAAATTGTGAAAAATGTTATGAAATTCGTAATGTATCATTGTTGCTTCAAGAAAAAGCCTATATATGTCTTTTGTGCAATGCATATTTGACATTACACACATTACTAGATGACATTGATTGGAATATGTTGAGAATCTGTTATCCTTACCCCTGCTATTAAGACAAAAACACAGTCTAGTACTAGTTTTGGAAATGATATGTCAGCTTGAACTTAATTAAATGTAAAAGGCTGTAAACGATTCTAATTTCCATGATTCCTGCCTTGAGAGATTGATGTGTCATACAATAAAATCATAGCTATACCTCTGGGTGAACCTGAATTGAAAGGTAGGTCGGGAAAAAATGGTAAAAGAAAGAAAAGAACTGAATGCTAGAAAATTTAGTACTGTGTTGTTTCTTTTAATAGCTATTGAGAAAGTCTTTCCGTTGAAAAACAGGGGAAAAACTGAAAATTTGGATGGTTGCAATGTTTACATGTATATCAACACTAGTGGTTCTACTTGGTTCTTGGGCTGTTTGTTGCCGATTGAAGAAGGGAACAAAACAAGGTAAATTTATATATCTTTCTAAATAAACATCCTAATTATCTGATTTATTAATAACCAAGACTCTGTCTTTGGTAGATGAGGAGAGAAGCCAGCATGCATTATTGCACGAGTTAGCAAGCCCCACTGTAGTTGCAGTCACACGAGAAGGTGAATTGTTGATCTCTGAGGAACTACCTTTTATCGATCTAGCTACAATTAGATCCGCTACAGATGAATTTTCAGACTCAAACAAGCTTGGTCAAGGTGGATTTGGCACCGTGTACAAGGTAAGACACTTTGTACTTCAAATTTTTGTGCTTACTTCCATGTAGCTGTATTGCTTCATTAGCCCCATTTGCATCTGACTTTGGAATTCTTTCAGGGTACGCTACCAGATAGGAAGGAAGTGGCAGTGAAAAGGCTGTCGAGAAAGTCATGGCAAGGCTTAGAGGAATTTAAGAATGAAATCATACTAATTGCTAAACTTCAACATAGGAATCTTGTGAAGCTATTGGGATGTGGCATAGAGGGAGAGGAAAAGGTCCTCATATATGAATACATGCCCAACAGAAGCCTTGATATCTTTATTTTTGGTTCGTTCTTTTCTTCCTACATTCTGTTTCATAAGCATGCTAATATTTTCAATTGCTTTTAAGTTTTCTGCAATTCAATTTTACACATGATGTCAATGCACTAAACATTAGTTTAGTACTGAATTTTAGATTCAAAAAGAAGCTTGCAACTTGATTGGGAGACATGCTATAACATTATTGGTGGAATTGCTAGAGGACTGCTATATCTTCATGAGGACTCCCGACTTAAAATCGTTCACAGGGACTTGAAGCCTAGCAATATGTTGTTGGACCATGACATGATTGCCAAAATATCAGATTTTGGCATGGCAAGGATCTTTTGTGAAAACCAGAATACAGCAAACACAAGAAGAGTTGTAGGAACATAGTAAGTTGCTTCTTCCTATATCTTTTTCCCCCCGTTGTAGCGGTTTTGTTATTGATAATAATAATGGAAAGCATAATTTTGGGAACAAAACAGTGGATACATGGCTCCAGAATATGCAATGGAGGGACTATTCTCTGTAAAGTCAGATGTTTTCAGCTTTGGTGTGATCTTGCTTGAGATTATTAGCAGAAAAAGGAATAACCGCTTCTACCTTACACAGCATGCCCCAACACTCCTTGCATATGTACATTTCTTTATTCTCTAATTGACAATTTTACTTCATATAATTTCAACTGGGAAACAAAAATTTCTATAAAATATTACGGATTAAACAATTAACAGGTATGGAGACTATGGAGTGAAGGAAAAGATTTGGAAATTGTGGACCCTTTGTTGATGGAATCATGCCAGACATCCGAAGTCCAAAGATGCATTCAAATCGGACTTTTGTGTGTGCAAGAAGATCCTACAGACAGGCCTACCATGTCCACTGTGGTGGCTCTTCTAGGAAGTGAATCAATGGAACTTTCACCACCAAGACAACCTGCACTTTCTGTTGGTAATGTGGTTCCAAGTGGTCTGTCTTCAACAGCTCCTTCTGTAAATGAACATACTGTTTCTATTATTTCACCACGGTGAAGATTGACAAAGATACTGCTTGCCAATGTAGCATGTTCTAATACTGGGGAAAAAAATGTACAAAAATTTCTGTAAGATAGGGAGGGGGACATCTCACTTAGACAGGGAACACGGTCAAGTTTGAACATGGTCAAGGCAAGGAATGTGCTCGTGTTTGTGTAGCAAGATCTGGCTAGCAATTTTTTATTTATTTTTGGATAAATAGTTAGTTGGGATTAGAGCATTTAAATCTCAAGGGTCTGTTTGGCAAGAGCCAAAAAGGGGTGTATTTTGTATTCATTTTTAGTTTTTTTTTGGTGAGATTCACGGCTAAAAAACTTGTTTGGCTTTGTATTTGTATTCAATTTTCATTAGAAGTATCCAAAAAAAAAAGGATGTGAATACAAAAACTAAATACAACTTTGTGGTGTTGTCATTTTCTTGAAAATGAATATAGTAGCATTTTTGTAAAAAAAAAAAAAAAAAATCAAATCTATTGGGTCCCACTATCACTGACTTGTCACAACAAAGAACACTCTCTCGTGTGGAAATTTTTACAAAAAAACACATAAGTTATCACCCAAGTACCCCCACTTGGCCATTTTATCTCGTGTGGACAACTTGTTGATTACAACTAACTAACCAATAAATGAATGCCTCGGGATAGTTAAATGGAACCAAAGCAGCTTCCACCACTTAACTTTGCTAGAGTTATCTCTAATCTCAACATGTATTGTAGCACAAGAAAACTTCCTAGATTTAGTAGCATCAACAGGTTTTATTCTCATCTTTAAGTTCAACAAGTAATAGTTGACTCTGAGTAGTTATAAAGGCATTAGATCTAGCAGACCTCCAATTCCATGTCTTATCTTTCAGTTCATAATCCAATTTACCTTTAGGATTGCTTGGAGCATCATAAATGAAAAAAGAAGAAAAAAAAAAGTTCACTTGTGGGTTTCAATCAACTCAAATCAAAATTCAATTGTAGTAAAAAAAGAAAAAAAAAATAGTGATTTTGGGGGAGAATTTTCTAATGTAGTTAAAAAACAAATGACCTTTTTTTCCTTCAAACCTTGTAATCCTAATCCCACCCTGACCATAAAAGTGCAAAACAATCTTCTGTTCCTTAAGAAGCATAAATTACACAATCTTATTTCTTTTTAACCTTTAGGTAATTAGGGGTCCGTTTGGATACAACTTATTGTTGCTGAAAGTTGCTAAAAACTGATTGTTGCTGAAAACACTGTAGCAAAATAATTTTTAAATGTGTGAATAGTACTGTGGGACCCACTTTTAATATTAAATATTGCGTGAACAGTGCATGAACACTGCGTGAACAGTACACGCACTGTCATGAACAGTATTTTTTGTCTCACAAAGTCAGCAAAAACGGGCAAAAAAAAAAAAAAAAGGATTTGAATACAAAAACTGAATACAACTTTGTGGTGTTCTCATTTTCTTGAAAATGAATATAGTAGCATTTTTGTAATTAAAAAAAAAAAATCAAATCTGTTGGGTCCCACTATCACTGACTTGTCACAACAAAGAACACTCTCTCGTGTGGAAATTTTTACAAAAAAAAACACATAAGCTATCACCCAAATACCCCCACTTGGCCATTTTATCTCGTGTGGACAACTTGTTGATTACAACTAACTAACCAATAAATGAATGCCTCGGGATAGTTAAATGGAACCAAAGCAACTTCCACCACTTAACTTTGCTAGAGTTATCTCTAATCTCAACATGTATTGTAGCACAAGAAAACTTCCTAGATTTAGTAGCATCAACAGGCTTTATTCTCATCTTTAAGTTCAGCAAGTAATAGTTGACTCTGAGTAGTTATAAAGGCATTAGATCTAGCATACCTCCAATTCCATGTCTTATCTTTCAGTTCATAATCCACTTTACCTTTAGGATTACTTGAAGCATCATAAATGAAAAAGGAAGAAAAAAAAAGTTCACTTGTGGGTTTCAATCAACTCAAATCAAAATTCAATTGTAGTAAAAAAAGAAAAAAAAAATAGTGATTTTGGGGGAGAATTTTCTATTGTAGTTAAAAAACAAATGACCTTTTTTTCCCTCAAACCTTGTAATCCTAATCCCACCCCGACCATAAAAGTGCAAAACAATCTTCTATTCCTTAATAAGCATAAATTACACAATTTTATTTCTTTTTAGCCTTTAGGTAATTAGGTTTGATTCCATGTTATTAATTCCGTTCCATTTCGATTGAAATGGCCGGAAAATACTGTGCCTGTAAACAAACTGGAACAGTAACCCACCCTATTCCACTTCAAAAAAATTTCGGATCATTCCAGTCTATTTCGAGTGTTTCAGGACATTTCGGTAAATATCGGCCAAAATTCAAGATTTGACTGGTATGAAGTTTGTGCTTAAAATAATAATAATAAAAAAAAAAAAAAAATTGTTCTTAAAACCAAAACAATTTTGCATTCTGTACACCGAAAAACCTCAAAAGAAAAAAAAAATGAAAAGAAAATAAATGAACAAAAGTACCTATACAGCTAAAAAAAAAATCGTTTTGAGAAATTTGAAACTCAAAACTTGAGAAGAGACACTGCCGCACTAGTACTAGTAGAAAACACAGAAGTTACAAACAAAGAGGAATGCAAAAAGTAGATGTAAAAGTGTTTGGGAACCGCTTATTTTGCTAAAACTAAAATTTTTTTGCTGAAAATACTGTAAATAAAGATAAAAGTTAGCTGAAATGGTACAATAAGATCTATGAATAGTACTAAAAAGTGTAGTAGAGCCCATGAATAGTAGTAAAAATAAGCTGAATAGTAAAATAAGCTAGCTAAAAATAATTTGTCCAAGTAATATATGTCTAGTGAGGAATAATAATAATAATAAATAACAAAAGGTTGGAAATTGTGTTGTATTGGGTAGTGTGCTTAATCAAGGAATCAAGCCATTGCCCAGCCTTTAGTAGTTTTATTATAAATTTTGTTTTTCTTTTTAGATTTTAGTTTAATTTTTTTTTTTTTTAGTTTTTCCTTTTTGCTTGAAAAACCCTAATATATTGTTAAGTTGCTTAAATTATGGACTAAAATTTAATTTTATTGGCATAAAAAAAATTCTGGGTAGTCCCAAAAAATTTTTTTAAGGTAAATAAATATAAAACTTTAAATTATTATATATAATTTTTTTTTTCTCAGGACCACCCTGACCATAAGATGGCGCTACCACTGTTTTAATGTCCAGGTCGATCTCATTGTGGGCTCAGCTTCTCATAGGGCGTTTGATCTGTAGGTCTTTGAAGAAAAAAGGGACCTTTGGACAAAATAGACAAAAGACCTCGACATTTTGGCCTAGTATATCTTTCAATCATAATTCATGGATGGGCCTACAGAATGACTTGGACAGTCCAGAATTTGAATTCAATCAATACTCAATGTTGTTACCCGGAATAAAATTTGTAGTTAAGGGTCTGCACTAGACTCGTTGCAATGATGACATATAGCAAAATATGGACACATGTCATGACCATAAAGGATTTAGTGCACTAGAACAATAGACCCAATTCAAGTCCCTCGTAGGATTAGCCACATTGTATTGACTAAGCTTATCAAATTAACCTCCAATGAGGGGTAGCCAACTTGCTTTCAACCCAATCGACACTTATCATTCTCTTCAGTTTTTGCGTTGCCTCCTTACCAAATTTAAAACAAAATGGAAACAAAAAAAGAAAAAAAGAAAAAAAGAAAAAAAAAAGAGCGATTTCTTCAGTCAAATCCCATATGGGAATTACATATTTAAGCAAAAAATAATCTTTTATGTTTTTGATTATATATAATTAAATTTTCTTTTATCTTTTATATTTTTTATTACTAATTTGAGCATACAACTATTTTTAATATTTTTTATATCATGTGTTACTAAATTTGTTTTTACCTTTTGATGGTTTTGTGCCAAATCAACTAAACATGGGGAAAAAAATGTCATATTACAAATCAATTTTTAATTTTATATAAAATTTATGAAAATAGCAATATAAATTCATTGGATATAAATAATTGGTGCACCATCTATGGAAGATTAATTAGGGCTGTAATCGGTTCGGTTCGGTCGGTTTTTTTTAATCCGACCAACCGAAACCGAAATTTTCGGTTTTTGAAAATCTCAACCGAAACCAATCGAAATAGTTGAAAAACCGTCGGTTTCGGTTTGTTTCGGTTTCGGTCGGTTTTTCGGTCGGTTTCGGTTTTTGGGCCTGCAGTTTGGGCCAGTTGAGCCTTCGATTTTTTTTTTCTATAACTTCTCTGTTTGGGCTTTTTTTTAAAAAAAATACAATATTCAAGTCTCTTTTTTTATGGTTTTTTATGCTCTAATTAAGTCTTATTTAAAAACCTATTTTGGGCCTTTGTTAGGAACCATTAAGTCTTTTTCAAAAACCTGTTTTGGGCCTTTGTTAGGAACCAGTTGTGGCCTAGATTCAGGCATTCTCTATTTTGGCAATGGCCATCTTTGGGCCTTTTTCAGCTTTCTGTTTTGGCCCTTATAGCCCAGATTCGGGCCTTTATTATTTTGGCCATTTTTGGGCCTTTTTACACATCCATAAAACATTTTACAAACAAAAAAAAAATTACAACCTGCTTTTACTCAAACATAAATCCAGAAATACACAATCACAACCTGCTGCTTTTACTCAAACATAAATTCAGAAATACACAATGACAACCTGCTGCTTTTACTCAACATAAATAACTTAGTTAAGTTAGTTTGGTAACTTAGTTTCAACTTAGTTTCTTGATTCAGCTGATTGATTGGACTTTGTCCACTGCCCAAAGCAAAGCTGGCATGCATCTGCCAAAGCTGAAAAGCTGAAAAGCAAATTTTTATTTTTTTGAAAATATCCGGTAGAGAGAAGCATCAGTAGCTGTTTAAAAAATATTTTATATTTAATATAATATATTAATAATATTATTATATAATAATATTTCGGTTCGGTTCGGTCGGTTCGGTGTATTAAAATTTGACACCGAAAACCGAACCGAAATTTTCGGTTTTTATAAAATAAAACCGAAACCGAACCGAACCGAAACCGAACCGAAATTTTTACATCGGTTCGGCCGGTTTGAAACGGTTTTTTCGGTTCTTCGGTTTTTTACACACCCCTAAGATTAATATATGAAAATCAATGCATTTAGTAGTTACCCAACTAATCGATATATATATATATATATATGAGATAGGTTCAAGTTACACGTGGTGTAACTCTTATAAACTTACACATTTTTTACACTATAGGTTTCTAAGAAATCTAACGGTGAAAAAAAAAAATCATTAAATGCTATTGTTTTTCACCTTATCACCTAATTAATAGTAGCATTCTCTCTCTCTTTCTTTCTTTCTCTCCTTATTTATTGCTGTCCACTAGATAATGGGCATTGACACTCCAACAAGATTTGAGGCAGCCCAAGACTCTTGATTCGTTGTTCATGCAAGATAATATACCCATCTGTTGTGGTGCTGGGCAGGGACAGAGCTAGAAGTTCAATCTAGGGGGGACTAAGTAAAAACAATTTTTTTCATAAAAATGTAAATTAACATTCATTTAGCACTAACAAAATTCCAACAACAGAAAGGACCCAAAATAACTATTTTTAAATACTTTGCAACACAATTATTTATTAAAAGAGAAGTCATTCTTTTAAATGTCAAAAATCATTACAAAATGTAATAGCAATTTGTCTAAAAATCATCTTCAATTTTATTATGAATCCTATTTTTAACTTTAAAAAAAAAAAAATGCCAACAACAAAAGGGACACAAAATAACTATTTTTAAATACTTTGCAACACAATTATTTATTAAAAGAGAAGTCATTATTTTAAATGCCAAAAATCATTACAAAATGTAGCAGTAATTTGTCTAAAAATCATCTTCAGTTTTATTATGAATCCTATTTTTAACTACAAACGCTAATTATGGTTGCTAAATAAAAGAAAACAAGATAATAGTTTTTTTTTATAAAATCAACACATAATCACTATGTCACAAACAAGATATTAAACAGTGTTGTAGTGGTGTTGTGGCTCCACCTTTGTAGCCTGTTATTAACTAGTTATAATAAGTCATATTTTTCTTAAGTTACTAATCTAGTCAATTTAAGGGTCTAACATTAACTAGTATAAGTGAGTCTAACTTTCTAAAGAGAGAAATAATGAGATATGCTACGTGTTTTGCTGTTGTGGCTCCATCTTTGTAGTCTATCCTTGAAGATGTTAATTAGATGAGGGCATCTGTCCCTATAACTCACTTATACTACTAAGGAAAATTTCATGAGGTTAGGGAAGGCTAGAGCCCCCATTGGTCAATACTTAGTTCTATCCCTAGTGCTAGGTCTTATATTTTGGGACATTGGTGAAAGTAGTTGTTTGATATACAGTTGCAGCAAGCAAGGATGTTAGTGTTCGCTGAATATAGTTATATTTAGTGCACACTAAAACGTCTTGGTGTAGCTACCACTTTCCATGGACCATGAAAATGGTATGATATGAAATATGGCTACCAATTTTTCCTGCCATGTCCATGAGAATAGTATGTTATAAATTACCAGTTATTAGAATATAGTGACTTTAATTGTTAAACAATTATTGTGATATATATTCCCTCTTAATAAATAGGACTCAACATTTGGAATTTTTAATAAGGTTGGTAGAGTAGGGACAAGATTTAAACTCAATACCACATTATCAATTATTTCAAAAGTTTTTTTTTTTTTTTTTTTGGGTGAAAATGAAGACATATATCATAAAAACAATAGGCCCCTAGGCTAGTTACAAAGAGTCGCTATGGACAAGCATAGAAACAACAAGGGGAGGAACTCCATTCCACAAGCAAGTAGATTCCTCACTCAGAGCCAGCTAAGCCAACTCATGTGCAACAACATTAAGGTCTCTACTTACATGCCTAAAAATGCAAAACTCAAAGGAATCACACACAAGCTAAATTCCTTGTAATATATGGCCTAACTCACTTCCAGTAGAGTTATCATTCAAGGCTTGGATCACAGTGAGGGCATCACTCTCCAAAATGACCCGAGGCAAATGCAACTCCCGAGCAAGTATAATGCCCTGCTCCATAGGTAAAGCTTCCACTTGGTCAACAGCAAACCAGCCTGGAAGGTATTTACTAAGAGCTGCTACAACATGACCAAAGCAATCCCTAATGATCACTCCAATGTTGGAATTTCTTCCTTGGTTAGATGTAGCCCCCATCAACATTAACTTTGAAAACACCTTGAGGAGGAGCCTCCCATCTATTTTGAGAATGCCTTGGGGGAAGGATGTCTAAGGAAGCAACAGCATTTTTGAAGTCCTCCAAGGAACTGTTTGCCAAAGTCCAAACTTGAGGTGGGGAAAGTGGAGAACCATTATGCACTAATTTGTTTCTGTTAGACCAAATGGCCATGTCTAAGAATGACCAATGACAACCTTGAGGAGGTCTGGGATAGTCTGGCCATAAGCTCCATACTAGGGAGGCCACCTCACAATGGAGGAGAGCATGATTTATATCCTCAAGTTCCAAACCACAAACGGGGCAAGCAGTACTACAATTGATCCCTCTTTTGCTTATATTATCATAGGTGGGAAAACCATTGACACAAGCCCTCTAGGCAAAAATTTTAATTTTTTCTGGGAGGTTTAGATGCCATAAATTCCGCCAAAGCTATCTATAAGGATCCCAGAAGAGCTTTCACCCTCTTCATAAGCATCAACCATGCTATGGGCAACATGATAAGCACTTTTCACCGAAAATTCACCTTTCTTATTTCCAATCCATATAAGCTTATCTTCTGGCAAATTATAACTTAGCGGAATCCTTAGAATGGTATCCACCTCAAATGGAAGAAAAGTGGCTCGAAGAACTTTTGCTTTCCACCATTTAGTGTTCGAATCAATGAGAGAGGAAACCATAGGAAAATCAAAATTTTGGATCTGGGGAGAGATAACTTTATAGGTGGAAGGCATTGGGAGCCATCTATCCTCCCATTTATGGATTTGCTTCCCATTACCAACTCTCCACCAGGTTCCTTGCTTTATAACTTCTAAGCTAATGTGAATGCTCCTATAAGAAAGGGAAGAACCAAGCTTAGCATTTAATAGATTACTTGTGGGGAAGTATTTGGCTTTAAGCACTCTTGCAACCAATGAGCTCAGATTATTGAGGATTCTCCAAGCCTGCTTGACCAGCATGGCCAAGTTAAAAGCTTTCAAATTCTTGAACCCCAACCCACCTCTTGCCTTAGGATTGAACATCCTCTTCCAGCTAACCCAACCCAATTTTGTTTCCTGTTGCCTTTGGCCCCACCAGAAGTTTTTCATCATTCTTTCCATATCATCACATAGGCCTTGAGGAAGTAGAAAGCAACTCATAGTATATGTTGGAATAGCTTGTGCCATTACTTTTATAAGAATTTCTTCCCCACCCATAAAAAGAAGCTTACCTTTCCAACCCGCAAGTTTTTGACCAACCCTCTCCTTTAAGATTGCAAAGACTTGCTTTTTTGGCCTGCCAATAAGAGAGGGGAGACCAAGATATTTAGTATGTCTCAAATTCTGCATAGGACCAAGGATATTAAAAATCTCATCTCTAGTTTCTTGGGCTGTGTTAGGACTAAAGAAGACAGAGGATTTTTCCGTGTTTACTTTCTGTCCCGAAGCTTCTTCATATTCCATCAAAGTTGATCTTAGCAAGTGGCATTCTTCCAACGCTACTTTACAAAAGAGTATGCTATCATCGGCAAAGAAAAGGTGGGTCACCTTTGGGCAACCCCTAGTAATGGAGATGCCTGTGATGGGCTTATTCCTAGCAGCCTGGTGAAAAAGAGCTGAGAGACCTTCAGCACAAAGAAGGAAAAGGCTCGGGGAAAGAGGGTCACCTTGGCAGAGGCCCCTCGAAGAATGGATGTTTTCATGAGCTACCCCATTAATAAAAACTGAGTATGATACTGATGTAATGCATTGCATAACCAAGTCTTTCCATCTATTACAGAACCCCATTTTTTCAATGACTTTTGAAATGAAACCCCACTCAACCCTAACAAGCGCCTTGCTCATGTCAAGTTTGACGGTCATAAAGCCCTCTTTCCCCGCTGTTTTGTGATCTAAGTAGTGCATCAACTCAAAAGCCACAAGCACATTATCTGTGATGAGCTTGTCAAAGGTGAAGGCACTTTGATTTTTGGATATAATATGGGGTAGGAGAGTTTTTAGACGGTTGGCAAGAATTTTTGAAATGAGCTTATAGACAACATTGCAAAGGCTGATGGGATGAAAGTTCATCATTCTTTGGGGTTATTTATTTTCGGGATTAGGGAGACGTTGGTTTTGTTGAGCTCTGGTATGGGTATGTTGTGGTTAAGGACTCTTAGTACCATATCAGTAATGTTGTTGCCAATAATACTCCAATATTTTTGAAAAAACATAGCGGACATGCCATCTAGTCCAAGGGCCTTATTAGGGTGGATTTGTTTTAGAGCCACAACCACTTCGTCTCTAGTGAATTCCCTTATTAGGCGCTCATTCATTTCATCTGTCACCATAGAAGGAATAACATCAGTTACTTCCTCAAGTCGGCTTGGGTGGGAGGAGTTGTATATATATGTTATCAAAGTAAGAAATAGCAGCTTAGGCAATGCTTTCTTCATCATCACACCATCCCCCCTGCTCATCCCAAATGCCCACAATAGTATTATGTTTTCTCCTTTTCGATGCTTGCGCATGGAAAAACTTAGTGTTTTTGTCTCCCTCCTTAAGCCAGTGGGCTTTTGCCCTTTGCCCCCAATACATTTCCTCGTCATCAAGAAGATCATTGATCTCTCCCCTTAGTTTGTTATTCTCCAAGCTCAGATCCTTATCTTTTTCTTGCATGGCAAGGGCCTCCAACCTATTTCTTTTATCCTGTATTTTCTTTGGGATCTACCAATATATCGCTAAATTTCATCTGGAAAGTTCAGCAGCACAAATTCTAAGATTTTCTGCTATGCCTTCGATGTACTCAAATCCACACCAAAATCCCAGAAGGCCTCAATAATGCTCTTGTAGTCCTCTCTTTTAGCCCAATGAGCTTCAAAGTTGGTTCGAAGTTGAGTCCACTAAGTGGTGCACTTTCATTCCTTCAAATCTAGTCGACCACTCTGGGGTAGCCAATGCCCTGTCCAATCTAAGGCAAATTCTATTCTCCCCTTCCTGGATATTACTCCATGTATAATCCGAACCAACATAACCCAAATCATGAAAACCACAATAATTTACAACTCCCCTAAAACCATCCATTTGTAGCTGAGAGCGATTTGCTCCCCCAAATTTCTCATTCATTGAAAGTATTTCATTAAAATCACCTAAACATAACCAAGGTAGTTGGAATTGATTATTAAGGAAAGCAAGAAGGTGCCAGGATTCGTACCTTTTTGTGTCTCTGGATGGCCATAGAAACCAGTTATTCTCCATTTATAATCATTGCTGGCCTCTGTGATTATTGCATCAACATGAAATCTTGTGTAGCTTTTAACCTCCAAACTAATTTCCCTTGTCCAGAGAAGAGCAATTCCCCCACTTCTACCAACACTAGGTACAATCAATCCATTTGCAAACCCGATTCTATTCTTTATTCTTTCCATGCGATTCTTCTTTGATTTTGTCTCCATAAGGAAGACAATTTTGGGGTTCCAACACCGCACCTGATCATGCAATGCCCTAGTTGACCGGGGATTCCCCAATCCTCGACAATTCCAACCTATAATCCTTAGTGCTCCCGCCATTATAACAAATTTTCTATACCATACATCATATAAAGCCAAACCAAAAAGGGATAAGAAAAACCAAGGGTACAACCAGAGCATCCAACCCACACCAAGAAACAAAGGGAAAATTCAAAAAAAAAAAAAACCCCTAATAAGCAATAGGGAATTACTAAACATATAGAAACTATTCACCTCTTACTTGGGATATCCACCCCTGGCCAGAACACGCTTGGTCTGGCAAAACCTTCACTAGGCGAAAATCATGCCACAGAAGCTTCAGGCAGCCTCAAAACACCAACTCCTATAGCTTTGAAATTCCACAGAGGCAGACAAAATAAACCACCAGTAAACCAGTCGGCAAATGGTCCAGCCCTACTCTAATCAAGAGGACCCACCCATGGATCTGATAAACCTCCGATAAAGAGGGAAACCCACCAAGAGCGTGATGATGAACAGACAGAGGAATCGGATCACTCTGCAGTGGCCAATGGAAACTTGTGCGAACGCAATCGGAAAATATCAACAAAACCTAAGCTCTGAGAGGGAAAGCTTTTGATCCCACAATTCAGGGAAAGAAAGAACAAAACCCTTGAAAACCAAGAACGATCAATTAGAACGACCAAGAAAAAACCCCTAGATCGACCGATTAGAACAATCGTTTAGGGGAGAGGGTGCTTGGACTCAACGAGAGAGATGTGCTTAGACTCAGCCGAGAGAGAAGTACTCCTATTGGGGAGAGAGAAAATACCATCAATTATTTCAAAAGTTTTAGTTATTAGAAAATAATAAATTTAATTATTTAACCATCATTCTAACACCATGAAAGCTAAGTGTTCAACTTTAGTGGAATTTCCCCAAAATTTGTGTCTGGGTATTACCTTGGGACGTAGGTAGTGAGACAAATGGCATGAGTCCATGGAGCAAACTCAAAATTAAGCATTGTTTGCAACAGTGTAACAACTCAAAATTGGGTATGGATGACGAAAGAACCTTTGTCATTCTACATATTAAGGGGCTAATACATGTCAGTCTTTGCATAGTCCAACAAACAAATCTTTTATAGGTAAAAAAAAAAAAAAAAAATAGAAAACTTCCATGTGCTTATCATTTATTTCCACTATGAAGATTAAATTACAGGCCAAGTTTCAACTGGAAATATTGCTAACATCCACAGATCAATTTTTTTGTTTATAATATTCGTTGGTCTACCTGATAAAAGCTCATAAATATTTTAGAATGGAAACAATTACGTGGTCCTCGTGGCCAATGAGTTGTTTTGTTCTATCCTATTCAAACTACGGACACTGAACCTACTTCAGAAACACATCACGCTAAACCGAAAAATAAGCTCAATTCGTTTACAAAAATAACATGATTCTCCATTATTTCCAACATGATATAATGCTCTTCAGCAAGTGAACAAATATTACAAACCAACATCCCTGCTCGCTACAACTGTATATCAAACAACTACTTTCACCAATGCCCCCAAAATATAAGACCCAGCACCACAACAGATGGGTATATTATCTTGCATGAACAACGAATCAAGAGTCTTGGGTTGCCTCAAATCTTGTTGGAGTGTCAATGCCCATTATTTAGTGGAAAGCAATAAATAAGGAGAGGGGGAGAAAGAAAGAGAGAATGCTAGTATTAATTAGGTGATAAGGTGAAAAACAATAGCATTTAATTATTTTTTTTTAATCGTTAGATTTTTTAGAAATCTATGATGTAAAAAATGTGTAAGTTTATAAGAGTTACACCAAGTGTATATATATATATATATATATATGGGTTAGGTTTAAGTTACACCTAGTGTAAGTCTAAGCAATATTACACCACTCAATATTTTTAAATTTGATGCGAATTTTGACAAATCCACCGTAGATTACATTATCTTCATATATTCTCTATGCTTGCAAATTTTCTTGGTGATCAAAGATTAATAGCCATGTCTTCCATCAATTGTTTAAATTCAAATTTTTGTAGTTTAAAATAATGCATAAAATATGAGTTTATGGATTGAATAGTAAATAACATTCAATTGACATGAAAATTCACAAAAATGTTAAAAACATATAAAACATGTAATTCAATGGTGGGATTTTCAAAATATGAATTTTATAACAAGTTATTGGATGGTAACATTGCTTAGAGTTACACCAGGTGTAATTTGAATTCAACCATATATATATATATATCTCAAGCTGATTTCTTATAGATAATAATCATAACAACAATAATTTTGGTAAACAAAACAGTGGATACATGGCTCCAATGTACAAAATTGAGGGACTATTCTCTGTAAAATCAGATGTTTTTAGTTTTGGTGTGATCTTGCTCGAAATTATTAGTAGGAAAAGTAAAAATGGCATCTAATTTGCACAGCATGCCCCTACGTACACTCCCTGTATATGTTCATTTCTTTATCCTCTTGATTGACAATTTTCCTACATATAATTTCAATTGGGAAAACAAATTCTATAAAACATTACTATTTAAAAAATTAACAGGCATGGAGACTATGGAATGAAGGAAATGATTTGGAAATTGTGGACCCCTAATTTGTTGATGGAATCATGCCTGCAATCGGAAGTCCAAAGACTCATTCAAATCGGATTTTTGTGCGTGTACAAAGATCCTGCCGACAGACCTACCATGTTCACTGTGGTGGCTCTTCTAGGAAGTGAATCAATGGAACTTCCACCACCAAGACATGCAACCTGCACTTTATGTTGGTAAAGTGGTTCCAAGTGGTCTGTCTTCAACAGCTCCTTCGGTAAATGAACTTGCTGTTTCTATTATTTTACCATGGTGAAGATTGAAAAAGATGGGAACTGGAAGCCATTCTGCTTAATGTACAAAAATTTCTGGGAGATAGGGAGGGGGACATCTAACTTAGACTAGATACGCATTAATTTCAAGTTTGAACATGGTGAAGGCTATGAATGTGCACGAATTTGTGCAGCAAGATGTGGTCAGCAATTTTTTATTTATTTTTGGATAAATTGTTAGTTGGGTTGGAAAATTTGAACCCTAAATATTTCCATGAAAGAAACAAATTAGCTACAATACTCTTGGTAGGTGGCTAGAATATTCTGACTTCACAATACATGGCTTGTTATTTTAATTATAGAATGTTGAGTCAGAAAAATCATTGCCACATCGTAAATACATGTTTCATAAATAACATTGGGCAGGTAGATATCTGTTGAAATCGTCTAACTAGTAAGTCTAGAAAAGGTTAGAACAAAGTTTCTCTCCAAACTAGTTTGGAGAGAAACTTTTCAAACTTCTCATATATTTCTTTTTTAGGTGTGAATTTTGAAAATCTAACCGTTGAATTTCATGTTCCTTATGTTCTTAACATACATATCAAATTTTATTCAAATCGGATATTATTTACTATTTGATTAATTAACTTATTTTTTATATACAACTTTAGATTACAAAAACTTGAAATTATAACATTTATTTGATGAAATAGCAATTGACCTTTGATTTTCTTGAAATTTTGTAAGCATTATCGATGTAATAAGAACATGCAATCTAACGATTGGATTTTCAAAATTCACACTCAATATAAATATATATGATGTGTTTGTTCAAAAGGTTATTTAGACAAATATTCAAGGAAAATGTGATAATAATGCTCATACTATTTGTCATGATGTGAGTGTGTAATAGTGGGACACTCTTACAAATTATGATAGACAAAGGATATCAAAACAACCAAAGAGAAGCGTTATGTCCGCAATATTTTCACAACAAATCTTTAGTGGTAAATAGTTTCTGGTTCAAATTCGAATCTAGAACTTCATTTACTTTTTTGCCCAACCGTAAAAGCCAATAACAACCTATCATTTAAAATTTGCTTTGAAAATGTTGTGAACATAGCATTTTTCATAATTAAATGGTCGGTTGGTCCAACGTGTGGCCTTTCATTACTTTTTTTTTTTTTTTAAAACCTGCATTTTGTGTGTTTGCCTACTAAAAGTTGATTTTTTTTTTTTTAAACTAAAAATTTAACAAATAAGTAAAAAAGTAAGGATAAATTGAGAAATAAGAGGCCAGGATCCTTTAAAAAATATTGCTCTTTTTTATTCTAAGTTAGTTCCCTGCTCTTCTATACGCATGTGTGTGCTTCATTCTTTTATTAGTGTATTTTTTCCCCTCAAAACTTTGATGGGGTGATAGTAGATCCAAAGTAAGTATATGTTTTATTCATAATCATATTTTTTTCTGAATTTTTCCAAAAGGTTGATAAGGACTCATAGATTCAATACATTATTGTAAATTTTAGTACATAATCAATCATAAAAAAAATAAAATAAAATAAAAAATAAAATAATGTCTATTTATATTTTGATAGATAATTGATTTGAAATATATTGAGCAACCATTATTTTGTGCCTTTATAAAACCAAATTGCAAATTGCATCCTTTAACTTTGGGTCATTTTGATTTTGTTCCTTAAAATTTAAAAATTTTGGATTTTGGACCTTGACATCATTTATAGCATTTTGATTTGAGTCCCTCCATGAATACCCATTACCAAGAAAACTCAAAATCAGGGCCCACCCAACCACTAAGGCAGTTAGCGTGGTTTTGAATAATGTTCCATTTTGATCAAGACAAACAAAAATTGTGTACCAATTATGGTTTTGAAATCCAGACCAGACCGTACAATCCGACCTAGTTAACGAGGAATGCCCATCTGAATGATTCTTTTAACCCCAAAACCCGCTCTACACAAAAAATTCAATGGACCATGCAAACTGAGGTCAAACCACCCGGGTTTGAGAACTGTGATTGGGTCTCATGGTTTAGTGATAAGATCTTAGTAACTAATGAAGAAGATGGATTGAACCATTAATAGAGAAAAGGAATAGAATATTAGAGAATGGAAATAGAGAGATAGTAGAGATAGATGAGAATTGGGAAGAACATAGAAATGGGAATAGAATTCTTATTATGTATTCCAAAAAACTACTTCCAATCTTCTGTTTCCTCTCTTTTATATAGCTCACCTTCTTAACTAACTCCAGCTCATCTAACTAACTAACTCCAGCTCATCTCTTAACTAACTCCAGCTCATCTAACTAACTCTCATGACATCAGCACAGCCGCCAAGGACACCCACAGTAACTAACCAGCAACTAACACAGCAACTAACACTCCTAATTACAATCTTATCAATCCCTTCCCCTTAAAAAGACCTTGCCCCCAAGGTCCACCATGCTCAAAGGTCACAAAATCTTGCCCACGAGGTGAGGAAATTGTAGCTGCAAGTTGTATAAGGACTCCCAGGTAGCATCCTCTGAAGAATGACCATGCCACTGAACCAAGACCTCAGTTATAGTTCTAGACCTGAGCTGTTTAGTCCTGCTTTGAAGGATGACAAGCGGTTCAGGATCAAGCACACCAGCAGAAGTAATAGGAGGGAGTGTTGGGACTGGAACCACATTTGATCCCAACTTAAGTTTCAAGCATGAGACATGAAACACTGGGTGGATAGAACAATCAGTAGGCAATGCAAGTCTATATGCCACCTGCCCCACTTTCTGCAGAACCTGGAATGGTCCATAGAACCGAGGAGAAAGCTTATTAAAGCCTTTCAACCTCAATGAGTGCTGCCTATACGGCTGGAGCTTCAAATAAACCCAATCACCCACATTAAAACTTGTATCAGTTCTATGCAAATCAGCCTGAGATTTCATCCTAGCTTGAGCAGAGAATAGATTCTGTTTAAGCAACGATAT